>NC_092173.1:51759956-51819956 GCF_045791955.1 Oncorhynchus clarkii lewisi
GGGGCAGAGAGAGAGAGGCAGGGAGGCAGAGTGTGAGAGAGAGAGTGAGAGGCAGGGGGGCAGAGAGAGAGAGAGGCAGGGAGGCAGAGTGTGAGAGAGAGAGAGAGAGAGAGAGGCAGGGGGCAGAGAGAGAGTGAGAGGCAGGGAGGCAGAGTGTGAGAGAGAGTGAGAGGCAGGGGGGCAGAGAGAGAGAGAGACAGGGGGCAGAGGACAGAGAGACAGGGGGCAGAGGACAGAGAGAGAGGGGCAGGGGGCAGAGAGAGAGAGAGAGAGGGGACAGAGAGAGCGAGAGAGAGAGAGAGAGAGAGAGAGAGAGAGAGAGAGGGGGACAGAGAGAGAGAGAGAGAGAGAGAGAGAGAGAGGACAGAGAGAGAGAGAGAGAGAGAGAGAGAGAGAGAGAGAGAGAGAGAGGGGGGGGACAGAGAGAGAGAGGGGGAGAGAGAGAGAGAGAGAGAGGCAGGGGGCAGAGAGAGAGAGGGGGGCAGGGGGGCAGAGAGTGAGAGAGAGAGAGGCAGGGGGGCAGAGAGTGAGAGAGAGAGAGGCAGGGGGGCAGAGAGTGAGAGAGAGAGGCAGGGGGGCAGAGAGTGAGAGAGAGAGGCAGGGGGCAGAGAGAGAGAGGGGCAGGGGGCAGAGGACAGAGAGAGAGAGACAGGGGGCAGAGGACAGAGAGAGAGGGGCAGGGGGCAGAGAGAGAGAGAGAGGCAGGGGGGCAGAGAGTGAGAGGCAGGGGGGCAGAGAGAGAGAGAGGCAGGGGGGCAGAGAGAGAGAGAGAGGCAGGGGGCAGAGAGAGGGAGAGAGGCAGGGGGCAGAGACGTAGAGGTAAAGAGGTAGAGACGTAGAGGTAGAGGGGAAGAGACGTAGATATAGAGAGGAAGAGACGTAGAGGTAGAGAGGAAGAAACGTAGAGGTAAAGAGGTAGAGGTAGAGACGTAGAGGTAAAGAGGTAGAGACGTAGAGGTAAAGAGGTAGAGACGTAGAGGTAGAGGGGAAGAGACGTAGAGGTAAAGAGGTACAGACGTAGAGGTAGAGACGTAGAGGTAGAGAGGTAGAGACGTAGCGGTAGAGACGTAGAGGTAGAGAGGTACAGACGTAGAGGTAGAGAGGTAGAGACGTAGCGGTAGAGACGTAGAGGTAGAGAGGTACAGACGTAGAGGTAGAGACGTAGAGGTAGAGAGGTAGAGACGTAGAGGTAGAGGGGAAGAGACGTAGAGGTAAAGAGGTAGCGGTAGAGAGGAAGAGAAGTAGAGGTAGAGACGTAGAGGTAAAGAGGTAGAGACGTAGAGGTAAAGAGGTAGAGACGTAGAGGTAAAGAGGTAGAGACGTAGAGGTAGAGGGGAAGAGACGTAGAGGTAAAGAGGTAGAGAAGTAGATGTAAAGGTAGAGACGTAGCGGTAGAGAGGTAGAGACGTCGCATTAGAGACGTCGCGGTAGAGACGTAGCGGTAGAGACGTAGCGGTAGAGACGTAGCGGTAGAGACGTAGCGGTAGAGACGTAGCGGTAGAGACGTAGCATTAGAGAGGAAGAGAAGTAGCGGTAGAGAGGAAGAGGTAGAGACGTAGAAGTAGAGACGTAGAGGTAGAGGTGTAGAGGTAAAGAGGTAGAGACGTAGAGGTAGAGGGGAAGAGAAGTAGAGGAAGAAACGTAGAGGTAAAGAGGTAGAGACGTAGAGACGTAGAGGTAGAGCGGTAGAGGTTGAGAGGTAGAGACGTAGAGGTAGAGCGGTAGAGAGGTAGAGGGAAAGAGACGTAGAGGTAGAGAGGTAGAGACGTAGAGGTAAAGAGGTAGAGACGTAGAGGTAGAGAGGTAGAGACGTAGAGGTAGAGAGGTAGAGACGTAGAGGTAGAGAGGTAGAGACGTAGAGGTAGAGAGGAAGAGACGTAGAGGTAAAGAGGTAGAGACGTAGAGGTAGAGAGGTAGAGACGTAGAGGTAAAGAGTTAGAGACGTAGAGGTAGAGACGTAGAGGTAGAGACGTAGAGGTAGAGAGGTAGAGACGTAGAGGTAGAGAGGTAGAGACGTAGAGGTAGAGAGGTAGAGACGTAGAGGTAAAGAGGTAGAGACGTAGAGGTAAAGAGGTAGAGACGTAGAGGTAAAGAGGTAGAGACGTAGAGGTAAAGAGGTAGAGACGTAGAGGTAAAGAGGCAGACACGTAGAGGTAAAGAGGTAGAGACGTAGAGGTAAAGAGGCAGAGACGTAGAGGTAAAGAGGTAGAGACGTAGAGGTAGAGGGGAAGAGACGTAGAGGTAGAGACGTAGAGACGTAGAGATAGAGAGGTAGAGGTAAAGGTAGAGACGTAGCGGTAGAGAGGTAGAGATGTAGCATTAGAGACGTAGCGGTAGAGACGTAGCGGTAGAGACGTAGCGGTAGAGACGTAGCGGTAGAGACGTAGCGGTAGAGAGGAAGAGAAGTAGCGGTAGAGAGGAAGAGGTAGAGACGTAGAAGTAGAGAGAGAGAGGTAGAGAGGTAGAGAGGTTGACGTAGAAGTAGAGAGGTAGAGGTAGAGAGGAAGAGAAGTAAATGTAGAGAGGTAGAGGTAGAGAGGAAGAGAGGTAGAGAGGTTGACGTAGAGACGTAAAGAGGTAGAGACGTAGAGGTAGAGACGTAGAGGTAGAGACGTAGAGGTAGAGACGTAGAGGTAGAGACGTAGAGGTAGAGACGTAGAGGTAGAGAGGTAGCGGTAGAGAGGAAGAGAAGTAGAGGTAAAGAGGTAGAGACGTAGAGGTAGAGAGGTAGAGACGTAGAGGTAGAGACGTAGAGGTAGAGACGTAGAGGTAGAGACGTAGAGGTAGAGACGTAGAGGTAGAGACGTAGAGGTAGAGACGTAGAGGAAGAGAGGTAGAGAGGAAGAGAGGTAGAGAGGAAGAGAGGTAGAGGTAGAGACGTAGAGGTAGAGAGGAAGTAACGTAGAGGTAGAGAGGTAGAGACGTAGAGGTAGAGACGTAGAGGTAGAGGGGAAGAGACGTAGAGGTAGAGGGGTAGAGACGTAGAGGTAGAGAGGTAGAGACGTAGAGGTAAAGAGGTAGAGACGTAGAGGTAGAGACGTAGAGGTAGAGGGGAAGAGACGTAGAGGTAGAGGGGTAGAGACGTAGAGGTAGAGAGGTAGAGACGTAGAGGTAAAGAGGTAGAGACGTAGAGGTAGAGACGTAGAGGTAGAGGGGAAGAGACGTAGAGGTAGAGAGGAAGAGAAGTAGAGGTAGAGAGGAAGAAACGTAGAGGTAAAGAGGTAGAGACGTAGAGGTAGAGACGTAGAGGTAGAGACGTAGAGGTAAAGAGGTAGAGACGTAGAGGTAAAGAGGTAGAGACGTAGAGGTAAAGAGGCAGACACGTAGAGGTAAAGAGGTAGAGACGTAGAGGTAAAGAGGCAGAGACGTAGAGGTAAAGAGGTAGAGACGTAGAGGTAGAGGGGAAGAGACGTAGAGGTAGAGACGTAGAGACGTAGAGATAGAGAGGTAGAGGTAAAGGTAGAGACGTAGCGGTAGAGAGGTAGAGATGTAGCATTAGAGACGTAGCGGTAGAGACGTAGCGGTAGAGACGTAGCGGTAGAGACGTAGCGGTAGAGACGTAGCGGTAGAGAGGAAGAGAAGTAGCGGTAGAGAGGAAGAGGTAGAGACGTAGAAGTAGAGAGAGAGAGGTAGAGAGGTAGAGAGGTTGACGTAGAAGTAGAGAGGTAGAGGTAGAGAGGAAGAGAAGTAAATGTAGAGAGGTAGAGGTAGAGAGGAAGAGAGGTAGAGAGGTTGACGTAGAGACGTAAAGAGGTAGAGACGTAGAGGTAGAGACGTAGAGGTAGAGACGTAGAGGTAGAGACGTAGAGGTAGAGACGTAGAGGTAGAGACGTAGAGGTAGAGAGGTAGCGGTAGAGAGGAAGAGAAGTAGAGGTAAAGAGGTAGAGACGTAGAGGTAGAGAGGTAGAGACGTAGAGGTAGAGACGTAGAGGTAGAGACGTAGAGGTAGAGACGTAGAGGTAGAGACGTAGAGGTAGAGACGTAGAGGTAGAGACGTAGAGGAAGAGAGGTAGAGAGGAAGAGAGGTAGAGAGGAAGAGAGGTAGAGGTAGAGACGTAGAGGTAGAGAGGAAGTAACGTAGAGGTAGAGAGGTAGAGACGTAGAGGTAGAGACGTAGAGGTAGAGGGGAAGAGACGTAGAGGTAGAGGGGTAGAGACGTAGAGGTAGAGAGGTAGAGACGTAGAGGTAAAGAGGTAGAGACGTAGAGGTAGAGACGTAGAGGTAGAGGGGAAGAGACGTAGAGGTAGAGGGGTAGAGACGTAGAGGTAGAGAGGTAGAGACGTAGAGGTAAAGAGGTAGAGACGTAGAGGTAGAGACGTAGAGGTAGAGGGGAAGAGACGTAGAGGTAGAGAGGAAGAGAAGTAGAGGTAGAGAGGAAGAAACGTAGAGGTAAAGAGGTAGAGACGTAGAGGTAGAGACGTAGAGGTAGAGACGTAGAGGTAAAGAGGTAGAGACGTAGAGGTAGAGACGTAGAGGTAGAGACGTAGAGGTAAAGAGGTAGAGACGTAGAGGTAGAGACGTAGAGGTAGAGAGGTAGAGACGTAGAGGTAGAGGGGAAGAGACGTAGAGGTAGAGACGTTGAGGTAGAGAGGTAGAGACGTAGAGGTAAAGAGGTAGAGACGTAGAGGTAAAGGTAGAGACGTAGCGGTAGAGAGGTAGAGACGTCGCATTAGAGACGTAGCGGTAGAGACGTAGCATTAGAGAGGAAGAGAAGTAGAGAGGAAGAGAAGTAGAGAGGAAGAGGTAGAGACGTAGAAGTAGAGACGTAGAGGTAGAGAGGTAGCGGTAGGGGTAGAGAGGTAGAGACGTAGAGGTAGAGAGGTAGAGGAAGAAACGTAGAGACGTAGCGGTAGAGAGGAAGAGACGTAGAGGTAGAGAGGAAGACATAAATTTAGAGGTAGCGACGTAGAGACGTAGAGGTAGACGTGTAGAGGAAAAGACGTTGAGGCAGAGAGAGAGAGCGGGGAGAGGCAGAGAGAGAGCGGGGAGAGGCAGAGAGAGAGAGCGCGTAGAGGCAGAGAGAGAGCGGGGAGGAATACTGACCTGCTGGAGGAACATCTGGAGGTGTTCCTGGCTGAGGATCATGCTGGAGCCCTGGTGGCCCGTGAAGAGCACCCTGCTCCCGGGGCTGTGCTGCTGGGCTAGGTGGGGGACCAGTGTGGTGGACACAGATAAGGACGGAGAGGAGGAGGGGACAGACATGGCCATGGAGACAGAGGGCCCAGCCTGCATAGAGAGGATGGAGGAGGGCTGAGGGGCTTGTCCAGGGTGGGCTGCCTGGTCTGCAGAACTCCCCCCAGGCTGGCCCTGTGCAATGGCAGCAGCCCCACCCACCCCGCTGCTGGGAACGCCCCCTGGCTGTGGCTGCAGAGCGGGCTGCAGGCTGACAGCAGGACTCAACCCTTCTACCTGGCTCAGCATGGCCAGGGAGTTGTGCAAGGGCATGCCCTGGATCACTGTGTGGGCCTGGTGGCCCGTGACTGGGTGGTTCTGGCTCTGGGAGAGGGTGACAGGCATCTGGAAGAGCTGATGTCCCACCCCCATCTGGCCCGGCTGCAGCTGGATGTGGCCCTGGAGCAGAGGGTGGCCCTGAGAAGTCAGCACCTGGCCCAGGTTGATGTTCTGGTGTTGAGCCAGGATCTGGTTGGCTATCAGCTGGCCCCCAGGCCCGCAGGAGGTGATGATGTGGCCCCCAGGGTGCTGCGTGAGGATCTGACCCCCAGCTAGCTGCTGTGGCAGGAGGAACTGGTGGTTCTGCCCCCCCAGCATGATGCTGCCAGGCTGGTTGAGCAGGTGGACACTGAGTGCTTTCCCAGAGGGGTGGTGGGCTGTCTGTTGTTTGTACAGAGCCTGTTGGGGAAGCCCTGCCTGGGAGGTCAGGACCACATTGGCGCCAGGCTTGCCTGTCAGGAAGGCTACATTCTGGGCAGCGGAGACAGGGACCTGAGCCCCAAGAGCCTTGTTGGCATCATTCTGGAGGGTGTGGGGCTGGGCCTGCTGCTGCTTGAACAGTTTGGGCTGGATGGCTGCGCCCCCCTGGGGGGGTTTGGGCTGGATGGGGGTCGGGGTTCGCTGGATGATCAGGTTCTGCCCCTGTTGACCCAAGCTTCCAGCAGCAGTTATGGTGCTACCGTTAATGTTAGTGCCCAACGCCGGGCCGTTTAAAACTGGAGATCCCAGAGTAGCTTTGCCCCCTTGGATCAGAAGTCCCCCTCCCAGTCCGCCCTGCCCACCTACCCCCTGTGCCTCGGGGCCAGGCTGGTGCAGCTGGTATCCTCCCATACTCTTGGCCAGGATGGGCTGTCCTGATTGGTTCATAGTCATCACAGTGGGCTGGCCCATCACCTGTATCTGTCCCAGTCCCAGGTGTCCTGACTGACAGCCGTTAGGTAGAGCCTGGAGGGGGGCGATTGGCTGAAGGGTGACGTTACCCAGGCCTGCCACCTGCTGAATGAAAGGCTGCATACTGATGGTCTGGGCCTTGTTCATGACCTGGGGCCCAAACTCCAGGCCCTGTTGGGCCAGCACCGAGCCCAGCAAGTCAGCTGTGGCCTGGGGAGGGGTGGCGGAGGAGCCTGGAGCTTCAGGGAAGATGGGGAGCCCCACCCCCACAGCGGTCCCTCCAGACCCAGTCAGGCTGTCTGTACAGGGCAGGGTCTGGACCACCTGAGTCAGACCTGGCATGGTGAGGTCGAAGGAGCCCAGGTCCAGCTCTGCCTCGGCCTCCTGCAGGCTCTGCTCTGTAATGTTAGCCTCCGCCAGGCTCTGCTGCAGGATGTCACATGGCTCCATGGTGTTGCTACCGCCACCGCCCGGCGACCCGCCCAGGATGACATCATCTTCCAGGAAGTCCAGGTCCACACTGACACGGGGCAAGACTGGCTGCTCATTGGACAGCAGCTGGACTGGGGGCAGGACCTCTGGAATGTGGCACTATGAAAGAAGAGGGAGAAGGTCTGTGATGGAAGATGAAAAGAAGAGAGAAGGACTGATAGAGGACGAGAAGAGAAAAGGAGGACGAGAAGAGAAAAGGTCTGACGGAGGACGAGAAGAGAAAAGGAGGATGAGAAGAGAAAAGGAGGATGAAGAGAAAAGGAGGACGAAGAGAAAAGGAGGACGCGAAGAGAAAAGGAGGACGCGAAGAGAAAAGGAGGACGCGAAGAGAAAAGGAGGACGCGAAGAGAAAAGGAGAACGCGAAGAGAAAAGGAGGACGAAGAGAAAAGGAGGACGAGAAGAGAAAAGGAGGACGCGAAGAGAAAAGGAGGACGCGAAGAGAAAAGGAGGACGCGAAGAGAAAAGGAGGACGCGAAGAGAAAAGGAGGACGCAGAGAAAAGGAGGACGAAGAGAAAAGGAGGACGCGAAGAGAAAAGGAGGACGCGAAGAGAAAAGGAGGACGAGAAGAGAAAAGGAGGACGCGAAGAGAAAATGAGGACGCGAAGAGAAAAGGAGGACGCGAAGAGAAAAGGAGGACGCGAAGAGAAAAGGAGGACGCGAAGAGAAAAGGAGGACGCGAAGAGAAAAGGAGGACGAAGAGAAAAGGAGGACGCGAAGAGAAAAGGTCTGACGGAGGAGAAGAGAAAAGGAGGAGGAGAAAAGAAAAGAAGGACGAGAAGAGGAGGAGGACGAGAAGAGAAAGAGGACGAGAAGAGAAAAGGAGGACGCGAAGAGAAAGAGGAGGACGAGAAGAGAAAGAGGAGGACAAGAAGAGAAAGAGGAGGACAAGAAGAGAAAGAGGAGGACAAGAAGAGAAAATGTCGGAGGGGGCGGAGGACGAGAAGAGAAAAGGAGGACGAGAAGAGAAAAGGAGGACGAGAAGAGAAAAGGAGGACGAGAAGAGAAAAGGAGGACGAAAAGAGAAAAGGTCTGACGGAGGACGAGAAGAGGGAGAAGGTCTGACGGAGAACGAGAAGAGAAAGAGGAGGACGAGAAGAGAAAAGGAGGACGAGAAGAGAAAAGGAGGACGAGAAGAGAAAAGGAGGACGAGAAGAGAAAAGGAGGACGAGAAGAGAAAAGGTCTGACGAGAAGAGAAAAGGTCTGACGGAGGACGAGAAGAGAAAAGGAGGACGAGAAGATAAAAGGAGGACGAGAAGAGAAAAGGAGGACGAGAAGAGAAAAGGAGGACGAGAAGAGGGAGAAGGTCTGACGGAGGACGAGAAGAGAGAGAAAGTCTGATGCGGACGAGGAGAAGAGAGAAGATCTGTGAGGACGAGAAGAAGAGAGAAGGTCTGGTGGAGAACGAGAAGAGAAAAGGTCTGACGGAGGACGAGAAGAGAAAAGGAGGACGAGAAGAGAAAAGGAGGACGAGAAGAGAAAAGGAGGACGAGAAGAGAAAAGGAGGACGAGAAGAGAAAAGGTCTGACGAGAAGAGAAAAGGTCTGACGGAGGACGAGAAGAGGTCTGACGGAGGACGAGAAGAGGGAGAAGGTCTGACGGAGGACGAGAAGAGGGAGAAGGTCTGACGGAGGACGAGAAGAGGGAGAATGTCTGACGGAGGACGAGAAGAGGGAGAAGGTCTGACGGAGGACGAGAAGAAGGAGAAGGTTTGACGGAGGACGAGAAGAAGGAGAAGG
Source organism: Oncorhynchus clarkii lewisi (assembly GCF_045791955.1). Taxonomy (NCBI): domain Eukaryota; kingdom Metazoa; phylum Chordata; class Actinopteri; order Salmoniformes; family Salmonidae; genus Oncorhynchus; species Oncorhynchus clarkii. Next base: position 51,768,530 of record NC_092173.1, read on the forward strand.
TTTGACGGAGGACGAGAAGAGAGAGAAAGTCTGATGCGGACGAGGAGAAGAGAGAAGATCTGTGAGGACGAGAAGAAGAGAGAAGGTCTGGCGGAGGACGAGAAGAGGGAGACGGTCTGGCGGAGGACGAGAAGAGGGAGAAGGTCTGACGGAGGACGAGAAGAGAGAGAAAGTCTGATGCGGACGAGGAGAAGAGAGAAGATCTGTGAGGACGAGAAGAAGAGAGAAGGTCTGGTGGAGAACGAGAAGAGGGAGAAGGTCTGGTGGAGAACGAGAAGAGAGGTCTAAAGAGGACAAGAAGAAGAGAGAAGGTCTAATGAGGACGAGGAGAATGGAGAAGGTCTGTAATGAGGACGAGGAGAAGAGAGAAGGTCTTAATGAGGACAGGGAGAAGGTATGTAATGAGGATGAGAAGTGAGAAGGTCTGATGGGGGCGAGAACAGGAGGGAGAAGGTCTGATGAGGACGAGGAGAAGAGAGAAGGTCTTAATGAGGACAGATAGAAGGTCTGATGGAGGACGAGAAGTGAGAAGGTCTGATGGGGATGAGAACAGGAGGGAGAAGGTCTGATGAGGACGAGGAGAAGAGGGAGGGGGTCTGTGATGGAGGTCAAGAAGCAAATGGATGAGGAGTAGAGTAGAGAAGGAAGGGGTTGACACATGCTTCAAATCGTGGAGATGTTGACCAGACAGGCCTTCCTAGACCACTCTAGTGTTAGGCCTCTCAGCCAGTGGGAGGGAAGTGTGATATGACATGATGGGAGAGAATGCATGCTACATGAACATGTATGAATGGAGACAGGAGGGTCAGAGGTTAGAGGGCCTTCACTCACCCCAGCACCCGAGAAGAAAGAGCTGGAGGGATCGCTCGAGCCATCCAATAGGTCGTCAGTGTCCAGCTAGACAGACAGAACGACAGACAAAGCCAGGACAGAGGGAAAACAAAACGACAGACAAACAGGCCGGAGGGAGACACACCCCACAAGGATAGAGAGACAGAGAGCGAGAGAGGCGGGCAGACAGAGAGCGAGAGAGGCGGGCAGACAGAGAGCGAGAGAGGCGGGCAGACCCACCAGTGACCCAAGATTGAGGAGGGGCAGCAAAAGTGGTTTAGGAGGTGAGAGGGACAGAAAGCAAGGAACAAACAGAATCAGAAGAGGGCTTGCGTTAGATTAGTAGTGGTCATTGTGGATTAATAAAGTGAAAAGGCACAGTTGAAATCCTAAAGATCCCTCACATATACTTCCCCTACGTATACTTCCCCCACGTATACTTCCCCCACGTATACTTCCCCCACGTATACTTCCCCCACGTATACTTCCCCCACGTATACTTCCACCACGTATACTTCCACCACGTATACTTCCCCCACGTATACTTCCCCCACGTATAGATCCCTCATAAAGCAAGAAACCACAAGCAACAGCAAAGGCCATTGAAACAGAAACACACACATCCCTTTAGATAAGTGCACAAGATGTGTGTGCAGTAGCCGGTGAACTTGAACTAAGATGGTCACTTTGTCTCCATGCTCAACAGAAGTAGAGGTTATCTGGTGCCAGTAAGTCAACCGCGTCCGTCCTCGGTGCGTCAGGTCAACCGCGTCCGTCCTCGGTGCGTCAGGTCAACCGCGTCCGTCCACGGTGCGTCAGGTCAACCGCGTCCGTCCTCGGTGCGTCAGGTCAACCGCGTCCGTCCTCGGTGCGTCAGGTCAACCGCGTCCGTCCTCGGTGCGTCAGGTCAACCGCGTCCGTCCTCGGTGCGTCAGGTCAACCGCGTCCGTCCTCGGTGCGTCAGGTCAACCGCGTCCGTCCTCGGTGCGTCAGGTCAACCGCGTCCGTCCTCGGTGCGTCAGGTCAACCGCGTCCGACCTCGGTGCGTCAGGTCAACCGCGTCCGTCCTCGGTGCGTCAGGTCAACCGCGTCCGTCCTCGGTGCGTCAGGTCAACCGCGTCCGTCCTCGGTGCGTCAGGTCAACCGCGTCCGTCCTCGGTGCGTCAGGTCAACCGCGTCCGTCCTCGGTGCGTCAGGTCAACCGCGTCCGTCCTCGGTGCGTCAGGTCAACCGCGTCCGTCCTCGGTGCGTCAGGTCAACCGCGTCCGTCCTCGGTGCGTCAGGTCAACCGCGTCCGTCCTCGGTGCGTCAGGTCAACCGCGTCCGACCTCGGTGCGTCAGGTCAACCGCGTCCGTCCTCGGTGCGTCAGGTCAACCGCGTCCGTCCTCGGTGCGTCAGGTCAACCGCGTCCGTCCTCATTGCGTCAGGTCAACCGCGTCCGTCCTCGGTGCGTCAGGTCAACCGCGTCCGTCCTCGGTGCGTCAAGTCAACTGCTATGAAATAATCCAGGTAACTCCTCAGCTTGGCAAGTACAATAGATGCATTCCAACCATTCTTGCAGTTAAATAGCAGCCACTTACATGGGTGTCTAATCCATGCGTCCTAAGTGCGTCAGGTCAACCGCGTCCGTCCTCGGTGCGTCAGGTCAACCGCGTCCGTCCACGGTGCGTCAGGTCAACCGCGTCCGTCCTCGGTGCGTCAGGTCAACCGCGTCCGTCCTCGGTGCGTCAGGTCAACCGCGTCCGTCCTCGGTGCGTCAGGTCAACCGCGTCCGTCCTCGGTGCGTCAGGTCAACCGCGTCCGTCCTCGGTGCGTCAGGTCAACCGCGTCCGTCCTCGGTGCGTCAGGTCAACCGCGTCCGTCCTCGGTGCGTCAGGTCAACCGCGTCCGTCCTCGGTGCGTCAGGTCAACCGCGTCCGTCCTCGGTGCGTCAGGTCAACCGCGTCCGACCTCGGTGCGTCAGGTCAACCGCGTCCGTCCTCGGTGCGTCAGGTCAACCGCGTCCGTCCTCGGTGCGTCAGGTCAACCGCGTCCGTCCTCATTGCGTCAGGTCAACCGCGTCCGTCCTCGGTGCGTCAGGTCAACCGCGTCCGTCCTCGGTGCGTCAAGTCAACTGCTATGAAATAATCCAGGTAACTCCTCAGCTTGGCAAGTACAATAGATGCATTCCAACCATTCTTGCAGTTAAATAGCAGCCACTTACATGGGTGTCTAATCCATGCGTCCTAAGTGCGTCAGGTCAACCGCGTCCGTCCTCGGTGCGTCAGGTCAACCGCGTCCGTCCACGGTGCGTCAGGTCAACCGCGTCCGTCCTCGGTGCGTCAGGTCAACCGCGTCCGTCCTCGGTGCGTCAGGTCAACCGCGTCCGTCCTCGGTGCGTCAGGTCAACCGCGTCCGTCCTCGGTGCGTCAGGTCAACCGCGTCCGTCCTCGGTGCGTCAGGTCAACCGCGTCCGTCCTCGGTGCGTCAGGTCAACCGCGTCCGTCCTCGGTGCGTCAGGTCAACCGCGTCCGTCCTCGGTGCGTCAGGTCAACCGCGTCCGTCCTCGGTGCGTCAGGTCAACCGCGTCCGTCCTCGGTGCGTCAGGTCAACCGCGTCCGTCCTCATTGCGTCAGGTCAACCGCGTCCGTCCTCGGTGCGTCAGGTCAACCGCGTCCGTCCTCGGTGCGTCAACTCAACTGCTATGAAATAATCCAGGTAACTCCTCAGCTTGGCAAGTACAATAGATGCATTCCAACCATCCTTGCAGTTAAATAGCAGCCACTTACATGGTTGTCTAATCCATGCGTCCTAAGTGCGTCAGGTCAACCGCGTCCGTCCTCGGTGCGTCAGGTCAACCGCGTCCGTCCTCGGTGCGTCAGGTCAACCGCGTCCGTCCTCGGTGCGTCAGGTCAACCGCGTCCGTCCTCGGTGCGTCAGGTCAACCGCGTCCGTCCTCGGTGCGTCAGGTCAACCGCGTCCGTCCTCGGTGCGTCAGGTCAACCGCGTCCGTCCTCGGTGCGTCAGGTCAACCGCGTCCGTCCTCGGTGCGTCAGGTCAACCGCGTCCGTCCTCGGTGCGTCAGGTCAACCGTGTCCGTCCTCGGTGCGTCAGGTCAACCGCGTCCGTCCTCGGTGCGTCAGGTCAACCGCGTCCGTCCTCGGTGCGTCAGGTCAACCGCGTCCGTCCTCGGTGCGTCAGGTCAACCGCGTCCGTCCTCGGTGCGTCAGGTCAACCGCGTCCGTCCTCGGTGCGTCAGGTCAACCGCGTCCGTCCTCGGTGCGTCAGGTCAACCGCGTCCGTCCTCGGTGCGTCAGGTCAACCGCGTCCGTCCTCGGTGCGTCAAGTCAACTGCTATGAAATAATCCAGGTAACTCCTCAGCTTGGCAAGTACAATAGATGCATTCCAACCATCCTTGCAGTTAAATAGCAGCCACTTACATGGGTGTCTAATCCATGAAGAAAATCGTTGAGTGCTTCTGGGTCACTGTGAAGAGAGGAACATTGGTCAGACAATGAGGTCACATCCACATTGCCTTCAGAAAGTATTCATTCCACTTGACTTATTCCACAAGTTGTTGTGTTACAAGCTGATTTACATAAGTATTCACACCCCTGAGTCAATACATGTAGAATCATCTTTGATTACAGCTGGGAGTCGTTCTGAGTACGTCTTTAAGAGTTTACCACACCTGGACTGTACAATACTTAATTCACATTTGACATTTCAGTCATTTAACAGACGCTCTTAACCAGAGCAACTTACAGGAGCAATTAGGGTGAAATGCCTTGCTCGAGGGCAAATTTTCTCACCTAGTCTGCTCAGGGATTCAACCAGTGACCTTAAGTTTACTGGCCCAATCCTCTTATCTGGGCGGCTACCTGCCGCACAGATATTCCCATTATTATAGTTTCCTCAAGCTGTCAAATTGGTTGCTGATCATTGCTAGAAAATCATTTATGTATTGGCATAGATTTTCAAGCAGAATTCAGTCCAAACTAACTCAGCCACCCAGGAACATTCACTGTCTTCTTGGTAAGAAACTCCAGTGTAGATTCGGCCTTGTGTTTTAGGTTATTTTCCTGCTGAAAGGTGAATTCATCTCCCAGTGTCTGGGGGAAAGCAGACAACCAGGTTTTCCTCTAGGATTTTGCTGTGCTTAGCTCCATTCCGTTTCTTTACAATCATAACGATAACATGCTTGAAACTATGGTCGTCACAATTTGTATTCGGGACAAAAAGTGAACTGCTTTGCCACATATTTTGCAGTATTGCTTTAGTGCTGCAAAAAGGATGCATGTTTGGGAATATTGTATTTTCTGCTTCCTTCTTTTCACTCTTGTCGATTAAGTGATGTTGTGGAGTAACTACAATGTTGTTGATCCAGCCTCAGATTTCTATCACAGCCGTTAAACTCTAACTCCGTAACCATTGGCCTCATGGTTAAATCCCTGAGTGGTTTCCTTACTCTCTGGCAACTGAGTTAAGAAGAACGCCTGTACCTTTGCAGTGACTGGGTGTATTGATACACCATCCGAAGTGTAATTAATAACTTCACCATACTCAAAGGGATATTCAATGTCTGCTATTTTTTAGGTGCCCTTCTTTGTGTGAGGCATTGGAAAACCTCCCTAGACTGAGGGAACTTACAGATAATTATGTGTGGAGTACAGAGATGAGGTAGTCATTCAAAAATCCTGTTAAACAATATTATTTCACACCGAGTGAGTCCATGCAATGTATTATGTGAAGTAAGCAAATGTTTACTCCTGATCTTATTTAGGCCGTAACAAAGGGGTTGAATACTAATTGACTCGACATTTCCGCTTTTCATTTTTTATTAATTTGTAAAAATAAAAACAATTCCACTTTGACAAGATGGGGTAGTGTGTGTAGTCCAATGACACAACATATCAATTGAATCCATTGTAAAAATTTAGGGTCTAACAACAAAATGTGGAAAAGGTCAAGGGGTGTGAATACTGTCTGAAGTCAGTGTATTACCCTGTCCCAGTATCCACACCTGCATATATATATTTATTTATTTTAACTAGGCAAGTCAGTTAAGAACAAATTCTTATTTACAATGACAGCCTACTGGGGAATGGTGCGTTTACTGCCTCGTTCAGGGACAGAAGGGCAGATTCTTACCTTGTCCGCTCGGGGATTCGATCCGAACCACCTTTCGGTGTGAACCAATGTCTTGGCCAGGTATACTAGATGGTGTGTATTGTGGATATTAGAACATAATCAGTACTTTGAAGAGGATATGAACTCACCAAATGACATCTAGCAGGCACCTGCCATCTTCATCGTCCATGTCAACTGAAAACACATTAACATCCCCAACAATATTTAGTTCATTACATCAATCATTATGGTGTATATGGGACACAAAGATTCTATCAACTATAAACACACACTATCAACTATCTATATAGCTAGATTTAAGCACCAGCTTTCAGAGCAGCTCACAGATCACTGCACCTGTACATAGCCCATCTGTACATAGCCCATCCAACTACCTCATCCCCATACTGTATTTATTTAATTATTTATCTTGCTCCTTTGCACCCCAGTATCTCTACTTGCACATTCATCTTCTGCACATCAATCACTCCAATATTTAATTGGTATATTGTAATTACTTCGCCACCATTGCCTATTTACTGCCTTACCTCCCTTATCTTACCTCATTTGCAAACATTGTATATATACTTTTTGTACTGTATGTTCGTTTTACTCCATGTATATGTAACTCTGTGTTGTTGTGTGTGTCGAAATGCTTCGCTTTATTCTTGGCCAGGTCACAGTTGTAAATGAGAACTTGTACTCAACTAGCCTACCTGGTTAAATAAAATTGAAATAAAACATTTGAAAATAAGAATGTCTATATATATATATATATATATATATATAACTATCAACCATACATACACACTATCAACTATACAGTTGAAGTCGGAAGTTTACATACACATTAGCGAAATACGTTTAAACATTCACAATTTCTGACATTTAATCCCAGTAACAATTCCCTGTCTTAGGTCAGTTAGGATCACCACTTTATTTTAAGAATGTGAAATGTCAGAATAATAGTAGAGAGAATGATATATTTCATATTTTATTTATTTCATCACATTCCTAGTGGGTCATAAGATTTCATACACTCAATTAGTATTTGGTAACATTGCCTTTAAATTGTTTAACTTAGGTCAAATTGTTCAGGTAGCCTTCCACAAGGTTCCCACAATAAATTGGGTGAATTATGGTCCATTCCTCCTGACAGAGCTGGTGTAAACGAGTCAGGTTTGTAGGCCTCCTGACAGAGCTGGTGTAACTGAGTCAGGTTTGTAGGCCTCCTGACAGAGCTGGTGTAACTGAGTCAGGTTTGTCGGCCTCCTGACAGAGCTGGTGTAACTGAGTCAGGTTTGTAGGCCTCCTGACAGAGCTGGTGTAACTGAGTCAGGTTTGTAGGCCTCCTGACAGAGCTGGTGTAACTGAGTCAGGTTTGTAGGCCTCCTGACAGAGCTGGTGTAACTGAGTCAGGTTTGTAGGCCTCCTGACAGAGCTGGTGTAACTGAGTCAGGTTTGTAGGCCTCCTGACAGAGCTGGTGTAAACGAGTCAGGTTTGTCGGCCTCCTGACAGAGCTGGTGTAACTGAGTCAGGTTTGTAGGCCTCCTGACAGAGCTGGTGTAAACGAGTCAGGTTTGTAGGCCTCCTGACAGAGCTGGTGTAACTGAGTCAGGTTTGTAGGCCTCCTTGCTCGCACACGCTTTTTCATTTCCGCCCACACATTTTTTTATAGGACTGAGGTCAGGGCTTTGTGATGGTCACTCCAATACCTTGACTTTGTTGTCCTTAACCCATAACTTTGGAAGTATGCTTGGGGTCATTGTCCATTTGGAAGACCCATTTGCAACCAAGCTTTAACTTCCTGACTGATGTCTTGAGATGTTGCTTCAATATATCCACATAATTTTCCTACCTCATGATGCCATCTATTTTGTGAAGTGCACCAGTTCCTCCTGCAGCAAAGCACCCCCACAACATGATGCTGCCACCCCCGTTCTTCACGGTTGGGATGGTGTTCTTCGGTTTGCAAGCCTGCCCCTTTTTCCTCCAAACATAACGATGGTCATTATGGCCAAACAGTTCTATTTTTGTTTCATCAGACCAGAGGACATTTCTCATAAAGTACCATCTTTGTCCCCATGTGCAGTTGCAAACTGTAGTCTGGCTTTCATTTTTTTCTCTACTATTATTCTGACGTTTCACATTCTTAAAATAAAGTGGTGATCCTAACTAACCTGAGAGAGGGAATTTTGACTAGGATGAAATGTCAGAAATAGTTTAAAACTGGGGTGTAATTGATCAGAAATACAGTTTAGACATTGTTAATGTTGTAAATGACTATTCTAGCTGGAAAGAGCTGATTTTTTATGGCATATCTACATACCCGTACATAGACCCATTATCAGCAACCATCACTCCTGTGTTCCAATGGCACGTTGTGTTAGCTAATCCAAGTTTATCATTTTAAAAGGCTAATTGATCATTAGAAAACCATGTGGAAGTAAACTTGGAGTCACGCGATGACATGGTGTGTGGTCCTCCCACTACGACACGGGAAACCATACAGTTTATTAAGCCACACATGAAATAAGTTATGATGAACTTCACAGGGTGGTGAAACTGCACTGGGATCTCTGTTACAATAAATATCGAGGGTCTTATTCTACTGAAATCTCTCTCTTATCCACAATCTGTAGACTTGCCTTTTGAGCACTATAGACATTATCCAACATGTTACTGGGCCTCTTAATTACAAAGCAATCTGACAGAAACTCCCTCAATATGTAACATCATTAATTAAGATGAAAATCCTAAATTACCAAACCCGTTTACAGGAATGGATAACACTAGAGATCCCTCCAGTCTCCACAGATTTGGGAAAATCTACGGGGGGGTTTTGCCCCTAATTTGTGGAACAATCTGCAGAGTTCAAGGCAGTTAGATGGGCTGGTGTCACTCAGGCAGTTAACATTATTGATTGTTACTGTGTCATTGACTTGTTAATTGTTTACTCCATGTGTAACTCTGTGTTTTCTGTTCACACTGCTATGCTTTATCTTGGCCAGGTCGCAGTTGTAAATGAGAACTTGTTCTCAATTAGCCTATTTGGTTAAATAAAGGTGAAATAAAATAAAATAAAAAATTATTGATTGAGGACCTCTGAGGTTGAATGGGATTGCTTTTATTTAATAGATACAGTTCTAAATCATTCTCAATGTGACTCCGTTTAAATAAAGGTTAAATAAAATACACACTATCAAGAGGCGTATCATGCTCACAGTGTCACTGGATCAATATCAAATGTATATCTTTCTCAAGGTGGAAATTAGTTCATAGAATCCAACCAGCTAGGCAGTGACTAGTTCTGGAAAAACCTTTGCCGGCAACATCACTTCCTCCCCAGTCAGCTAACACACGGCAACATCACTTCCTCCCCAGTCAGCTAACACACGGCAACATCACTTCCTCCCCAGTCAGCTTACACACGGCAACGTCACTTCCTCCCCAGTCAGCTTACACACGGCAACATCACTTCCTCCCCAGTCAGCTAACACACGGCAACGTCACTTCCTCCCCAGTCAGCTAACACACGGCAACATCACTTCCTCCCCAGTCAGCTTACACACGGCAACGTCACTTCCTCCCCAGTCAGCTTACACACGGCAACATCACTTCCTCCCCAGTCAGCTAACACACGGCAACGTCACTTCCTCCCCAGTCAGCTAACACACGGCAACATCACTTCCTCCCCAGTCAGCTAACACACGGCAACATCACTTCCTCCCCAGTCAGCTAACACACTGCAACATCACTTCCTCCCCAGTCGGCTAACACACGGCAACATCACTTCCTCCCCAGTTAACTAGATAGATAATTAGCACAGGTCCTCTTCCATAAACAAGCGCTGTAACACAAAAGTATGGCCGTGTGAGAACACTAACCTAACCTTATAAAGTAGTAAGGTGTAATGTTGCTCCTACCCATCTCTCCGATTTGGTCCTGCCGTAAATGCCTACACGTACGCTACGGTCACAAGAAGCAGGCCTCCTTACTGTCCCTAGAATTTCTAAGCAAACAGCTAGAGGCAGGGCTTTCTCCTATAGAGCTACATTTTTATGGAATGGTCTGCCAACCCATGTGAGAGACGCAGACTCGGTCTCAACCTTTAAGTCTTTATTGAAGACTCATCTCTTCAGTGGGTCATATGATTGAGTGTAGTCTGGCCCAGGACTGTGAAGATGAACAAAAAGGCACTGGAGCAACGAACCGCCATTGCTGTCTCTGCCTGGCCGGTTCCCCTCTCTCCACTGGGATTCTCTGCCTCTAACCCTATTACAGGGGCTGAGTCACTGGCTTACTGGTGATCTTCCATGCCGTCCCTAGGAGGGGTGCGTCACTTGAGTGGGTTGAGTCACAGACGTGATCTTCCTGTCCGGGTTGGCGCTCCCCCCCCCCCCCCCCCCCCCTTGGGTTGTGCCGTGGCGGAGATCTTTCTGGGCTATACTCAGCCTTGTCTCAGGATGGTAAGTTGGTGGTTGAAGATATCCCTCTAGTGGTGTGGGGGCTGTGCTTTGGCAAAGTGGGTGGGGTTATATCCTGCCTGTTGGGCCCTGTCCAGGGGTATCATCGGATGGGGCCACAGTGTCTCCTGACCCCTCCTGTCTCAGCCTCCAGTATTTATGCTGCAGTAGTTTATGTGTCGGGGGGCTAGGGTCAGTCTGTTATATCTTGGGAATTTCTCCTGTCTTATCCGGTGTCCTGTGTGAATTTAAGCATGCTCTCTAATTCTCTCTTTCTCTCAGAGGACCTGGGCCCTAGGACCATGCCTCAGGATTACCTGGCCTGATAACTCCTTGCTGTCCCCAGTCCACCTGGTCGTGCTGCTGCTCCAGTTTCAACTGTTCTGCCTGCGGCTATGGAACCCTGCCCTGTTCACCGGACGTGCTACCTGTCCCAGACCTGCTGTTTTCAACTCTCTAGAGGCAGCAGGAGCGGTAGAGATACTCTGAATGATCAGCTATGAAAAGCCAACTGACACTTACTCCTGAGGTGCTGACCTGTTGCACCCTCGACAACTACTGTGATTATTATTATTTGACCCTACTGGTCATCTATGAACATTTGAACATCTTGGCCATGTTCTGTTATAATCTCCACCCGGCACAGCCAGAAGAGGACTGGCCACCCCTCATAGCCTGGTTCCTCTCTAGGTTTCTTCCTAGCCACCGTGCTTCTACGTCTGCATTGCTTGCCGTCTGTGGTTTTAGGCTGGGTTTCTGAAACAGCACTTTGTGGCATCAGCTGATGTAAGAAGGGCTTAATAAATACATTTGATTGATTGATTAACTTTACTCACACAGACCATCAGGGCAAATGACATACATAGCCTTCTGCTTCCTGTTAACAAGTGATACTATATAAGTGATGTGGGGCTACAATAGTGTTTTGCTAGTAAAGACTGGGACACATCCTATAACATTGAGGAGTTTACCACAACAGTCACCGGATTCATCAATAAGTACATAGACGAAGTAAATCCCACATTGACTCTAATAACGACAGTTAGACTTACTGGGGTCCGACAACAAAAAGGACATAACAGACTAAATACTTTACAATGTACATACAGTACCAGTCAAAAGTTTAAACACCTACTCATTCAAGGGTGTTTCCTTCCTTTACTATTTTGTACATTGTAGAATAATAATGAAAACTATGAAATAATACTTATGGAATCATGCAGTAACCCAAAAGTGTAAAACAAATGAAAACATATGAGATTCTTCAAAGTAGCCACCCTTTGCCTTGATGACCACTTTGCACACTCTTGGCATTCTCTCTCAACCAGCTTCACCTGGAATGCTTTTCCAACTGTCTTGAAGGAGTTCCCACAAATGCTGAGCACTTGTTGGCTGCTTTTCCTTCACTCTGTGGTCCAAACTCATCCCAAACCATCTCAATTTGTTTGAGGTCTGGTGATTGTAGAGGCCAGGTCATCTGATAAAGCACTCCATCACTCTCCTTCTTGGTCAAATAGCCCTTACACAGTGTGGAGGTGTGTTGGGTCATTGTCTTGTTTAAAAACAAATGATCGTTCCAGTAAGCCCAAACCAGATGGGTTGACGTATCGCTGCAGAATGCTGTGGTAGCCATGCTGGTTAAGAGAGCCTTGAATTAAAAAAACTAGTTTTTTTATTAAATCACTGAGTGTCACCACAAAGCACCCCCACATTATCACACCTCCATGCTTCATGGTGGGAACCACACATGCAGAGATCATGGTTCTCCAACTCTGCGTCTCACAAACACACGGCGGTTGGAACAAAAAATATCAAATTTGGATTCATCAGACCAAAGGACAGATTTCCACTGGTCAAATGTCCATTGCTCATGTTTCTTGGCACAAGCAAGTCTCTTCTTATTATTCGACCACGAACGCCTGATTCACACATCTGATGTTGAGATGTGTCTGCTACTGAAGCATTTATTTGTGCTGTAATCTCTGAGGCTGGTAACTAATGACCTTATCCTCTGCAGCAGAGGTAATTCTGGGTCTTCCTTTCCTGTGGCAGTCCTCATGAGAGCCAGTTTCATCATAGCACTTGATGGTTTTTGTGACTGCACATGAAGAAACTTTAAAAGTTCTTGAAATGTTCCTTTTTGACTGATCTTCATGTCTTAAAGTAATGATAGACTGGTGTTTCTCTTTACTTATTTGAGCTGTTCTTGCCATAATATGGACTTGGTCTTGTACCAAATAGGGCTATCTTCTGTATACCATCCCTACTTTGACACAACACAACTGATTGGCTCAAACACATTAAGGAGGAAAGAAATTGCACAAATTAACTTTTAACAAGGCACACCTGTTAATTGAATTGCATTCCAGGTGACTACCTCATGAAGCTGGTTGACAGAATGCGCAAAGTTGTCATCAAGGCAAAGGGTGGCTTCTTTGAAGAATATAAAATATATTTTGATTTGCTTAACACTTTTTTGGTTACTACATGATTCCATATGTGTTATTTCAAAGCTTTGATGTCTTCACCATTATTCTACAATGTAGAAAATAGTAAAAAAATAAAGAAAGCCTGGAATAAGTAGGTGTCCCCAAGCTTTTGACTGGTACTGTACATTTAAAAACACCAAGGGAACATGTGGTGTGAATCTATCAGTTACACAACAAGTAGGTCACGTTGTGCCGTGAGGTGTTGCTGTATTTGTTTTTTGAAACCAGGTTTGCTGTTCACTTGCCCTATATAAGATGGGAGTTCCATGCAATCATGGCTCTGTATAATACTGTACGTTTCCTTGAATTTGTTCTGGACCTGGGGACTGTGAAAAGACACCTGGTGGCATGTCTGGTGGGGTAAGTGTGTGTTTCAGTGCTCTGTGTAAGTTCACTATGCAAACCATTTGGAATTTCCAACATATTAATATTTATTGCAAAAACAATAAGTGGTGCAGTCAGTCTCTCCTCAACTCTGAGCCAAGAGAGACTGGCAGCATAGTATTAAAATGTCTCTCCTCAACTCTGAGCCAAGAGAGACTGGCAGCATAGTATTAAAATGTCTCTCCTCAACTCTGAGCCAAGAGAGACTGGCAGCATAGTATTAAAATGTCTCTCCTCAACTCTGAGCCAAGAGAGACTGGCAGCATAGTATTAAAATGTCTCTCCTCAACTCTTAGCCAAGAGAGACTGGCAGCATAGTATTAAAATGTCTCTCCTCAACTCTTAGCCAAGAGAGACTGGCAGCATAGTATTAAAATGTCTCTCCTCAACTCTTAGCCAAGAGAGACTGGCAGCATAGTATTAAAATGTCTCTCCTCAACTCTTAGCCAAGAGAGACTGGCAGCATAGTATTAAAATGTCTCTCCTCAACTCTGAGCCAAGAGAGACTGGCAGCATAGTATTAAAATGTCTCTCCTCAACTCTTAGCCAAGAGAGACTGGCAGCATAGTATTAAAATGTCTCTCCTCAACTCTTAGCCAAGAGAGACTGGCAGCATAGTATTAAAATGTCTCTCCTCAACTCTTAGCCAAGAGAGACTGGCAGCATAGTATTAAAATTAGCCCTCTGATTATAATAAAGAGCACGACGTGTAGCTCTGTTCTGGGCCAGCTGCAGTTTAACTAGATCTTTCTTTGCAGCATTTTACCATATGACTGGACAACAATCAAGATAAAACTAGAGCCTGCAGGACTTGCTTTGTTGAGTGTGGTGTCAAAAAATCTCTTTACTATGGACAGACCTCTCCTGAGCTTTACAACCATTGGAAACTCATGATCAAAACATATAGATTCAATCTAAGGTAAAAACCAATTTAGTCATCTCAACTTGTTCAACAGCCACACAATATTACCAGATTCTAGAAACGTATAATATAGGGAATGATTTGTACCAAATACAATATGGCAGACGTTGAAAAGCCATAACAAATATGTTCTCAGCAACAGATTATAGATTAACGTCAAATACACTCGAGGTAAAAATGTGCGGTTCACACTCACTCCATCATCATTCCTTTTAGATTTATTTTAATACAAGCAAAGAATAGAAGCTCAATTCAGAGTTGCCAAATATTGATGCAAGCTGTACAAAGATGTTGCTCAAAGCAGCTATGTTTTAAATATCTCTACTATGATCGTATCGAGTATTGACAGAAACAAGTTGAGTAGTAGAAAGCTAACGGTAGATCAGATGGTGAGTTTAGGTAGGCGGACACTAGAGCAGCGGATTGACGCCGATAACACCAGTGTCCTATATAAAGGGAGAAAAGTCCATTTGCTGCTCTCCAGAATGTTGGTTTGAAGCTGAAGCGCTCGAGCCATTGCAGCCAGCAGAGCAGAGCGGTGCACAGCATATGAAAGGAGGGACACTGCGAGACACTAACTAGTGTTGAATGCATCTAATGTATTTACATGATAGTCGTTTTTCCCTGTAACTACATTGTCCTCTAAAATAATTCGCATGTTCGTTTGATGCATGTAGCTAATTGTCTGAATTTACTAACTATTTGAAGCTTTCGGTGCAGTTTCCCTTTCGTTAGTCAGTTAGCTAACCTAGCAGCTAATGCTATCAACATTCGTGTTAACACATTCCGACGTAGTATACATTTGACATTTAAAACATCACAAGCGGGTTTAGTATCAACACGTTTATAATGCACGGCAGCGTTGCACTTCAGCTTGCATGACGCATTATTTTGTTTGCCGTAAATGCAATTGCGTTGCTAGCTCATTGCAAGCAAAATATGAGTTAATGTTGGAATACTCTTGGACAAGGGGGTGTGCTTGGGAATTTGTTGGAAAATGAAACGCCTTGCCATGCAAGGACAACGGAATTTTGATCGAGGTTTGCAGTCTGCAAATGTTGTAGCTTTATTCTAGTTATTCAGATTAATAGAGAAATTGCTACATTGTCACAAACTCACCCAAGACGAGAGGTGCAGGCAGCGCGGGGTCTCCGGGACAGCCTCGCACGGGCTTCCATACAGGACCCAGCTACAGGCAGGAAACAGACGACTGCTGACTTCGCCTGTTCAAATTCATTGTTTCGTGTTCTTTCTATCGAAAATCCCTCAACCTTCCATGAACCTTGAGCGCCAGGTTTATCCGTCATAGTACCTCGTTTATCCCCGTGCAACAGGCAATGATCCAGTTTATACCTTAGACATAAAAAGGAATGCTCTGTCATACAGATAATTATATAGCTGCAAACAATGTATATTGAAACATTGTGCAGTTTTGTAATGCATTTTTGTTGTTATAGCTTTATAAGCTTATATACACTGTTAGAAACTAATGGAAACATTATCACTTAATTTAACTGGGTTGAGGTTATGCTATTTGCATGTTATGTGTGAGATTGTGTTAATAACCAGGGTATTGGGGTAGCCATGATTTAAATACCCCCCCTACACTGACGTTACAGGCAAATACACGGCTATCCTCCTTTGCCTCAGTCAGAGCTGCTTTCGTGATAGGCTATTTTATTTGTGATTAAATATAGCTTGTTATGTGATTGGCCGAAAGCTAAATATCTAGCAAATAAAAAGGCAGGGACTAGTCATTTAACTCATGACTAGTGTACATTACGACTCATGACTAAGGTAAATTACCTCCAGCATACAGGGAAAGTTTAGGACCTTTAAATATATTCTTCCCTGGGGCGTGGTTTTTTGTGTTTTTTACACTCAGTGGTTGGTTGAATTTGAATGGGGACTGGAAATAATTGGCCAAGTTGTGTGTAGTTACAGAAGGTTCTAGTTCATTTTGACGCTAGACTCAAATCATATAGTATTTCAAAAATGAACACCTTTTCATAAAAATAATATTCCTATGGAGTTGAATGAAGCATGCATTTAGAGGAAATGTAAAATATCTGACCAGTGGCAAACTCGGACAAAGGTCACCTCGCTCAGCATGCTATGACGAGCAAAGGTATTTTGCGAGATTTTTCCTTGATATCTATGCATGTTTAACCATGCATTTAGAGACTTTCGGTAATGCATAAAACATGGACAATGATGTACTCAGCTCTTCTGCAACTCTATTTTACAAACATTCTCCACTAGAGGGCGCAGACGGATCGATTTCAGCACCAAGTACATGTTTTGATTTATTTCCATACAGGATTTACCCCAATGTTTTATCCAAAACTAAAAGGTTCAGACTTTTCAGTTTCAGTTTACGCTGGCCAACATTCATGTCTCACTGGGCCATGGCTCCAGCAGACCTGCTCTCACTTAGGACCAAAGCCAGGCCACTGGTATTTTCAGCCAGCATTTACATAACAATAGCCCAAAGGCAGGCAGATGGAGGTAACATAACAATGGCTAACTGAACTTTAACACCTTCTCACAAAGCAACTGTTTGGTTGTTGATTCTGCTATTCACAAGTCCTCAGTGTCAGTCCTAGCTTTGGAAACACAATTTCCCTACATAATATAAGGGCAGCGCATAATTGGCCCAGCTCCGTCTGGGTTAGTGGTAGGCCGTCATTGTAAAATAAGAATTTGCTCTTAATAAATGTTAAATAAAAAAAATAAAAGGGTGTATAGACTAGTGAAACACTGGGGCGGCAGGTAGCCTAGTGGTTAGAGTGTTGGACTTGTATCCAAGAGGTTGCAAGAACAAATCCCTGAGCTGACAAGATAAAAAGCTGTCATTATGCCCCTGAACAAGGCAGTTAACACACTGTTCCTAGGCTGTCATTGAAAATAAGAATTTGTTCTTAACTGACTTGCCTAGTTAAATAAAGGTTAAAAAAAATACAGTTGAAAAGCTGCAGCAAAGCTGTGCTACAGTATCCAGACCAGAGCCTTCCTGCTGTAACTCTATCAGTATGGTTACATGCACACTAATAACTAGATACTGGTTATGGCATTAGCCACGTGAACGCCTTACTCTACTTATGGGACTGTTGGCAGACAGTCCCACGTATTCATGACTCTATTTAAAACATTTGCATTTCCCAGCCTCTGTTCTGGACCTGGGGACTGTGAAGATACCTCTGGTTGCATGTCTTGCGTTGTACCGATGAGTGTCTGAACTGTGTGTTTCCCAGCCTCTGTTCTGGACCTGGGGACTGTGAAGATACCTCTGGTTGCATGTCTTGCGTTGTACCGATGAGTGTCTGAACTGTGTGTTTCCCAGCCTCTGTTCTGGACCTGGGGACTGTGAAGATACCTCTGGTTGCATGTCTTGCGTTGTACCGATGAGTGTCTGAACTGTGTGTTTCCCAGCCTCTGTTCTGGACCTGGGGACTGTGAAGATACCTCTGGTTGCATGTCTTGTGTTGTACCGATGAGTGTCTGAACTGTGAAGAGACCTCTGGTTCCATGTCTTGTGTTATACCGATGAGTGTCTGAACTGTGAAGAGACCTCTGGTTGCATGTCTTGTGTTGTACCGATGAGTGTCTGAACTGTGAAGAGACCTCTGGTTCCATGTCTTATGTTGTACCGATGAGTGTCTGAACTGTGAAGAGACCTCTGGTTCCATATCTTGTGTTGTACCGATGAGTGTCTGAACTGTGTGCCAACTGCTTGAACAGGCAGTTCCTTCAACACGTCACAAAGACCAATAGTTATGCAGTCAATCTCTCCTCAACTTTAAAGCCAGCAGAGACTGACACTTTCCATCCATGTACACTACCGGTCAAATCACTTAGAAATGTCCTTGTTTTTGAAAGAAAAGCAAATTTTTTTTGTCCATTAAAATAACATCAAATTTATCAGAAATACAGTGTAGACATTGTTAATGTTGTAAGTGACTATTGTAGCTAGAAAGGGCATATTTTTTATGGAATATCTACATAGGCGTACAGAGGCCCATTATCAGCAACCATCACTCCTGTGTTCCAATGGCACGTTGTGTTAGCTAATCCAAGTTTATCATTTGAAAAGGCTAATTGATCGTTAGAAAACCCTTTTGGGCAAGACGGATTACCAGTACGTGTACTCAAAGCATGCTCAAACCAACTGTTAAGTGTCTTCACTGACATTTTCAACCTCTCCCTGACCGAGTCTGTAATACCTACATGTTTCAAGCAGACCACCATAGTCCCTGTGCCCAAGGAGGCGAAGGTATCCTGCCTAAATGATTACCACCCCGTGGCACTCACGTCGGTAGCCATGAAGTGCTTTAACAGGCTGGTCATGGCTCACATCAACAGCATCCTCCCGGACACCCTAGACCCACTCTAATTTGCATACAGCCCCAACAGATCCACAGATGAAGCAATCTCAATCACACTCCACACTGCCCTTTCCCACCTGGACAAAAGGAACACCTATGTGAGAATGCTGTTCATTGACTACAGCTCATCGTTCAACACCATAGTGCCCACGAAACTCATCACTAAGCTAAGGACTCTGGGGCTAAACAACTGGAACCTGGACTTCCTGACGGGCCGCCCCCAGGGGGTAAGAGTAGGCAACAATACGTCTGCCACGCTGATCCTCAACACTGGGGCCCCTCAGGGTTGTGTACTTAGTCCCCTCCTGTATTCCCTGTTCACCCATGACTGCGTGGCCAAACATGACTCCAACACCATCGTTAAGTTTGCTGACGACACAACAGTGGTAGGCCGACAACAATGAGACAGCCTATAGGGAGGAGGACGGAGAACTGGCAGTGTGGTGCCAGGACAACCTCTCCCTCAATGTGAGCAAGACAAAGGACCTGATTGTGGTCTACAGGAAAAGGCGGCCTAAACAGGCCCCCATTAACATTGACAGGGCTGTAGTTGAGCGGATTGAGAGTTTCAAGTTCCTTGGTGTCCACATCACCAACGAACTATCATGGTCAAATCAAATTGATTTATCTAGCCCTTCGTACATCAGCTGATATCTCAAAGTGCTGTACAGAAACCCAGCCTAAAACCCCAAACAGCAAGCAATGCAGGTGTAGAAGCACGGTGGCTAGGAAAAACTCCCTAGAAAGGCCAAAACCTAGGAAGAAACCTAGAGAGGAACCAG
Organism: Oncorhynchus clarkii lewisi; assembly: GCF_045791955.1. Taxonomy (NCBI): domain Eukaryota; kingdom Metazoa; phylum Chordata; class Actinopteri; order Salmoniformes; family Salmonidae; genus Oncorhynchus; species Oncorhynchus clarkii. The sequence continues at coordinate 51,787,901 of NC_092173.1, forward strand.
GCTATGTGGGGTGGCCAGTCCTCTTCTGGCTGTGCCGGGTGGAGATTGTAACAGAACATGGCCAAGATTTTCAAATGTTCATAAATGACCAGCATGGTCAAATAATAATAATCACAGGCAGAACAGTTGAAACTGGAGCAGCAGCACGGCCAGGTGGACTGGGGACAGCAAGGAGTCATCATGTCAGGTAGTCCTGAGGCATGGTCCTAGAGCTCAGGTCCTCCGAGAGAGAGAAAGAAAGAGAGAATTAGAGAGAGCATACTTAAATTCACACAGGACACCGGATAGGACAGGAGAAGTACTCCAGATATAACAAACTGACCCTAGCCCCCGACACATAAACTACTACAGCATAAATACTGGAGGCTGAGACAGGAGGGGTCAGGAGACACTGTGGCCCTATCCGATGATACCCCCGGACAGGGCCAAACAGGCAGGATATAACCCCACCCACTTTGCCAAAGCACAGCCCCCACACCACTAGAGGGATATTGTCAGATGTCAGGTGACTCAGGGTTTGGAGAGAGACCCCTGTGTAGTTCTGTCCCCGTCCTCTCGCAGCATCATGGTCCACATGCTGAGTCCAGCTTGCAGGAAACACACAACATCCTCATACCTCAGTCAGCACAGATGGACTAGACACGAAGGGCAGAGGGGTCAGGTTATGGAGCACGGGGTATGGGGGTCAGGACATGGGGCAGGGGGTAGAGGGGGTAAGGGGTAGGACAGGGGGTAGAGGGGGTAAGTGGCAGGACATGGGGGAAGGGGGTAGAGGGGTCAGGACATGGTTCAGGGGGTAGAGGGGGTAAGGGCCAGGACAGGGGGTAGAGGGGTAATGGATGGGGCAAGGGGTAGAGTGGTCACGCCATGGGGCAGGGGGTGGAGGGGCATACACACACAGTACAATCTGGTCAGGTTTATCTCCTTTACCTGCTCCACCCTCTCTAAACCTATAGATAACCCCCCCTCCACACGTTACAATCTTTCCAGGTTTATCTTCTGCAGATCTCTGACCCCTGGAGGTTGATTCACACTGTTTCCCCCTGTTACTTGCAGCCCCTGTGATAATTCTGTATGGCCTAATAATGAGCCAGCATAGGTAATATTTCCAAAACAGTAAAGGCTGTTGTTTTATTCTGAATTATCATGAAATGACAGGCAGCTACAGTGGGTGTAACATTTGGCAAATTACAATCTATTACGTCATTGTAGACTACACATTCTTTCAGTTTCACTTCTTTAAAAAATAACATCCCTAAAATTCTGCTTATTTCTGGGAAAACCTAGTCTCAATAATTGAGATAATTATTGTTATTTTCTTTTTAAAATTAGGACAACTCTGGTACCCCAGTCAGTTCACACTTTAGGGAAGCAATTGAAAACTGACCCCGGATCTGGCATTGGAAAAGTATAGCAAAAACAGACAGTACAGTATGAAGAGAAGCATAAACTGCTTCTCCAACAGAATCCCCTGATCACACTTGTAGGTGAATTTATGGTGACGTTGGCTTACAAAATTCATGCGTAGATACCTCGCCAGGTATAACGGTCGTCTCGCATCGATAGTTGTTTTTGACGAAAATGAAAACTTGTCAGTTTGTCACTCACGATGATGTAATAATAACATGTTCAACTACTTGGCTACATTGACTCGAATCTAGGTTGTGCCTTAAGATTTTGAGAAAATTAACAACCAATGAATCATTTGTACTTGTGTCAAACTCCGGTCTGGTCTGTTAGGTCTGTTTCGTTAGCGTTCCCGGAAGTCTCGTGATGTAGCACCTCTGGGTTTAGAAACTCTGTGAGTCCAGTTTGAAACCGTAGGACTGCAGCGGACGCCCTTTGCGACTATACTGTCAATGGCGAACGATACGGCAAAGTCGGCAAGCAGGAGCAAGGAGAAGATGGCGGAGGAAGATACAAATGCAGAGAAATTCAAGGAGAAGGCGAATAATTACTTTAAAGGTAGGATTTCAACCATGTGAAGTTGTCTATCACCGTTATCTTTCAATATGGACAACGTCTGTAAATGATCAAAATCCAGCGCCCTTCATATTGACAACAGTGGATTTGTTTCTAGCACACATGAGACGGTTGCTATGCTAACGCTAGGTAGCTAACGAGCTGAACGGCGCATTGCTTTTAATGGACAGTTGCGGTATATGCTATGCTAACCAACACTATGCTAAGCTAACCAAAAAGTACCTCAGAGTTGTGTGGTGGCTTTTTGTCGTCAGCTCGGGTCTTGTTAAAAAAACAAACACGATCCATTCATATTCCATGTAATATTTATAATTGTGTGAAATGAAATGATCATCCAGTATGTCGTAGTTTATCTCGAAGACACCAACCAGAATGTATCTAACGTTGTGGCAGAAACTTTTATCAGACTGACGCGTGTACACACATCAAGTCATTCATTCCTGACGTTAGCTACTCTAGCTAGCGCTGTTTTGGCTTTCATTTTGACACCCGTCAAAATGTCTTTAATCGTTTGGAAACACAACCTGTCTCACCCGAGATATCATTAACTTAACACAGAATAGCCCAAATCCCTACAAATGGTTACTAGTAGTAGTTCGCCGATCATTATGCGGAAGATAAGATAACGTTGGCTAGCTCGCTGCCTTTACTTCTGTAGCTAACAGGGGGATAAACTCTGGTATTTATCTAGCAAATTAAGTAATACAAGTAACGCTGTTCTCTTGCAATGTTTAGAGTTACTCGGGATACCACGTCAATAGGTTGAAGTTAATGGCCAGATCATGGTTTATGTTCAAGGCAAATCAGAATGTCCAAAACATTAAAGTGCACTGATTGAAATGGCTAACTAGCTACATGGCCATAACTTGATGTGCAAGTGTCTGCACATTGTCATATCAACCATCGAAGTATATTGGTAAATAGATGAGAAAATATGTCAAATTAGACAAGCTGGTCCACTACAGTTCCCTGTTATGGTGCCCTGCAACACTACATTACTCCCCCCTACTCTACATTACCCTGCTACACTACACTGGTGCACTACAGTTCCCTGTTATGGTGCCCTGCAACACTACATTACCCCCCCACACTACAGTGCCCTGCTATACTACACAGGTACGCTTCATTACCCTCCTACGCTTCATTACCCTGCTATACTACAGTACCCTGTTACAGTACCCTGCTATACTACAGTACCCTGATACACTACAGTACCCTGTTATAGTACCCTGATACACTACTGTACCCTGCTATACTACAGTACCCTGCTATACTACACTGGTGCACTACACTACCCTGTTACAGTACCCTGCTATACTACAGTACCCTGCTATACTACAGTACCCTGTTACACTACCCTGGCCATAGTCTTCTAATTGAGCTTCCTGCTGCTCAGCTTTACACTACTACACACCACCTCTGAAAACTGTCAGGGTGATGAAGAGAGACAGATGGGAGGGGATGCATTATGTCAGAGAGATACAAGGGGGAGTTTCTATGGGGTAGCTAGTTACTGTAGTAGAATGAGTTTCTATGGGGTAGCTAGGTACTGTAGTTACCCTAGCAGGGTTTACATTAGGAAAATGTGGCACTAGACATTTGACCAGCAACATTTAAACATTTTCCAGAAATTTGATAAATCTGCCAGACCCATGTGCATTGGGTCCAAAACCTGATTAGGGCGTCCACCCACGTTGCTCAGAATGACAGAAATCACATTTAGATGATGGTAATTCATATTAACAGAACATGCAAGTCAAGGATGCAATGATGTGAGGTCCATCTTAACAAATTTGATGTGCACTTTGAAGATATTAGAATAACTGTCCACATTTACTTACAGCCAACAAGATGATCAGTAACAAACAAATGTCAATCTACTATCCCCCATAGTAGACAAGTTTACCTGTTCTTTTGGTCAGCGTGTTGAGAAATATCCTTTTTCAAACAGACTCTGGGACAGTTGTGGGACGATAGATCCCAAATTCATACAACCACTAGTCCTGGCTACATTAAAGAAATGTTAAAAAGCAATGAGTCTGATGCAACAGATCAGAACGTTTAGCTTAAAGTGTTGATAAACTATTATTTCTTCACATTATAACCACAGTTATGCGCACAAAGCATTAGGCTATGCGCAAATGTTCGTTCCATAATGCACTTAGCGGAAAACACTGTCAAAAAGGCACTGCACCTGCGAGCGGTTTCATGACAGAGATGAAAATATCCGTTAGAAATGTAGAAAGAGGAGATCTAAAGGTTACTTTGTATCAAGGTAAGACATGCCTCATATGAATTTAATTGTTCAGGTTTCAAACAATTTAAGTATATGTTCTCAAAATGTATAGCCTACTGCCTCCAACTCTTTGCAAAGTGTTGTGTGACTCGCTGTTGAAGCCTGCCTTCTGTTGCTGGTTGAAATGCTGCAGCAACAGCTCCCACTCTGTATGACAGATTTTCCACTCAATGGCTCTGTATCTGTATGTACGGGTGTGATAAATAAGATGCGTAACGAATATACTGTAGCCTACACACAAGCCAATTTAATTCCACAACAATATGCAAATGAACCTATCGACAGATGAGTGTGAACAGTCAAATGTATTTACATTGAGTATTTCCATCAGTGAAGATGCTAAAAAGCCTTTTGCAATGGGATTTTTTACTTCTCCCGGACAATTGACCTGCATCAATTTTATTTACCGATCCAATTTTTTTGGGGGGGGGCAAGCCGAGGTTCGGTAGCCAAAGTCTACGCCCCTTCGTCGGTGGTTGGTCACCCATAGGGTTTCTTCAATTAAGTGTTTTGTTATTTCATGCAAATGTTTTCACTTGAGAAATACTGCACCAAACATCTTAGATGTAAAATTGCGTAACCAAGATCTTGGTAAAAATGAATTACAAATCTTGTATTTTTTTTATTTAAAGAAATGTATAGATTTGTTTTTATTTGTGACCGACCGGCTCGATTCGGGCTTAAAAAAAACTATACCTATATTTCAAATTTTAGCGGCCTTTTAAGCATTCTAGTACAGTTAAGCACTGCATCTCGGTGCAAGAGGCATCACTACAGTCCCTGGTTCAAATCCAGGCTGTATCACATCCGGCGGTGATTGGGAGTCCCAAATGGCAGCGCACAATTGGCCCAGCATTGTCTCGGCCTTCATAGTTAAGAACAAATTCTTATTTACAGACTTGCCAGAATTTCAATGAAATGCTGTTTGGGTCTTGCGTGTCAAAAAAGATACACGTCAATGACCCATCTATGTGAAGCTAGCCACAATAAGGATTAGCCACAATCGTTAAATTTGCGGTTAGCCTTCAAAATAAAAGTATGGCATAATTCTACTATTTGTATTCATTTGCATCACTGTCAATGACACACTTTTATTTTGAAGGCAAAACGCAAATTCCACTATTGTGCCTAATCCTTATTGTGGCGAGCTTCAAAACACAAACCAGTCCGGTCGAGCCTCACTAGCCAGATGAAGCTAGCTGGCTGCTAATAACGTTAGCCTTTGGCAACAGGGTTAAGTAGCTGGCTAGCTATTTATTTTCATGAGCTGAAGTTCAATTTCAATAGACGAACAACAAGTGGCAACCTAGTTAATACTTACAAGGATTCCTAAATCATTGCTAAGAATAGTGAAAACGACTGCAATTTCTACTGGTCATTGTTTTCAGGCTGGTTGTATTGGTGCTAGCTAGGTACCAAGCTAAAGCTAGCTACCCCAGAAGTTGCGGTCAACCAAATAATTCTAATTCGGAACACACATCATTCTATAATTGAACTGTGTTATTTGCCTGCAATGACAACAAGCTCAGTCCGATGATGCTGTGACACACCGCCCCAGACCATGACAGACCCTCCACCTCCAAATCGATCCTGCTCCAGAGTACAGGTCTCGGTGTAACGCTCATTCCTTCGACGATAAATGCGAATCCAACCATCACCCCTGGTGAGACAAAACCGCTACTCATCAGTGAAGAGCACTTTTTGCCAGTCCTGTCTGGTCCAGCGACGGCGGGTTTGTGCCCATAGGCGACGTTGTTGCCAGTGATTTCTGGTGAGGACCTGCCTTACAACAGGCCTACAAGCCCTCAGTCCAGCCTCTATCAGCCTATTGCAGACAGTCTGAACACTGATGGAGGGATTGTGCGTTCCTGGTGTAACTCGGGCAGTTGTTGTTGCCATCCTGTACTTGTCCCGCAGGCGTGATGTTCGGATGTACCGATCCTGTGCAGGTGTTGTTACACATGGTCTGCCACTGCGAGGATGATCAGCTGTACGTCCTGTCTCCCTGTAGCACTGTCTTAGGCGTCTCACCGTACGGACATTGCAATTTATTGCCCTGGCCACATCTGCAGTCCTCATGCCTCCTTGCAGTATGCCTAAGGCACATTCAGGGACCCTAGGTATCTTTCTTTTGATGTTTTTCAGATTCTGTAGGAAGGCCTCTTTAGTGTTCTAAGTATTCGTAACCGTGACCTCAATTGCCTACTGTCTGTAAGCTGTTATTCTTGAAGACCGTTCCACAGGTGCATGTTCATTAATTGTTTATGGTTCATTGAACAAGCATGGAAAACAGTGTTTAAACCCTTTACAATGAAGATCTGTGAAGTTATTTAGATTTTTACAAATTATCTTTGAAAGACAGGGTTCTGAAAAAGTGCCGTTTCTTTTTTTTGCTGAGTTTAGGTATGCATGTCAGCTTTGACATTGGTCTTTCACATCGGCGTTAAACTAGACATCGGGCCGATACCGATGTTGGTATTTTTAGCTAATATCGGCCGATTCCGATTTGTTCACTGATTATATCGTGCATCCCTACTTCCTACTGTGTGTATGTGTCTTACAGTGGTATACATTACAATGCAACCTTTGAACCATTTTCTAGAGAAAGAGTATGAGAATAAATGTGATGTTGTTTTCTAGAGCGAGACTATGAGAATGCGATCAAATACTACACGGAGGCGTTGGAGCTCAAACCATGCAGCGCCATCTACTTCTCCAACCGCAGCCTGGCATACTTGCGGACAGAGTGCTATGGCTACGCCCTGGCCGATGCCACCAAGTGTCTGGAGTTAGACCAGAACTACATCAAGGGTTACTACCGCCGAGCCACGTCCAACATGGCCCTGGGCAAGTTCAAGGCTGCACTCAAAGACTACGAGACGGTAAGACAGGACAAGGTTAGTCGAGACAGGAAAGTTAAAGTTAGACTCAGCAAGATGACAGGAGGGGAGGCTTAAAGGTAAAGTCAGCAAGATTACATTATTGAGTATGTTTACCTACACACTAATCATGAGATATTAAACTGAATTATTAGGACATGTAAACACATTATTCAGAGTTATAGCTGTGTTTTGATCTGTGCATGTGCTAGGACAAGCAGTGTACTGATATAGTATTTGAGACTTTATGTAATACTGTCATAGTGTTTATTTGAGACAGACCTTTATGCAATACTGTCTGTATGAGACTGACTTTTATGTAAAACTATCTATATCAAATGTATTTATATAGCCCTTCTTACATCAGCTGATATATCAATGTGCTGTACAGAAACCCAACCTAAAACCCCAAACAGCAAGCAATGCAGGTGTAGAAGCACGGTGGCTAGGAAAAACTCCCTAGAAAGGCCAAAACCTAGGAATAAACCTAGAGAGGAACCAGGCTATGTGGGGTGGCCAGTCCTCTTCTGGCTGTGCCGGGTGGAGATTATTATAACAGAACATGGCCAAGATGTTCAAAAGTTCATAAATTACCAGCATGGTCAAATAATAGTAATCACAGTAGTTGTCGAGGGTGCAGCAAGTCAGCACCTCAGGAGTAAATGTCAGTTGGCTTTTCATAGCCGATCATTGAGAGTATCTCTACCGCTCCTGCTGTCTCTAGAGAGTTGAAAACAGCAGGTCTGGGACGGGTAGTACGTCCGGTGAACAGGTCAGGGTTCCATAGCCGCAGGCATAACAGTTGAAACTGGAGCAGCAGCACGGCCAGGTGGACTGGGGACAGCAAGGAGTCATCATGCCAGGTAGTACTGAGGCTTGGAGAGAGAGAGAGAGAGAGAGAGAGAGTGTGTGTGTATGTATATATATATATATTACACACACACACACTTAAATTCACACAGGACACCGGATAAGACAGGAGAAATACTCCAGATATAACAGACTAACTCTAGCCCCCCCGAACCATTAACTACTGCAGCATATATACTGGAGGCTGAGACAGGAGGGGTCAGGAGACACTGTGGCCCTGTCCGATGATACCCCCAGACAGGGCCAAACAGGCAGGATATAACACCACCCACTTTGCCAAAGCACAGCCCCCACACCAACTTACCATCCTGAGACAAGGCTGAGTATAGCCCACAAAGATCTCCGCCACGACACAACCCAAGGGGGTGCACCAACCCAGACAGGAAGACCACGTCAGCGACTCAACCCACTCAAGTGACACACCCCTCCTAGGGACGGCATGGAAGAGTACCAGTAAAGCCAATAACTTAGCCCCTGTAATAGGGTTAGAGGCAGAGAATCCCAGTGGAGAGAGGGGAACCGGCCAGGCAGAGACAGCAAAGGCGGTTCGTTGCTCCAGAGCCTTTACGTTCACCTTCACACTCCTGGGCCAGACTACACTCAATAGGACCTACGGAAGAGATGAGTCTTCAATAAAGACTTAAAGGTTGAGACCGAGTCTGCGTCTCTCACATGGGTAGGCAGACCATTCCATAAAAATGGAAGTCTATAGGAGAAAGCCCTGCCTCCAGCTGTTTGCTTAGAAATTCAGGAGACAATTAGGAGGCCTGCTTCTTGTGACCGTAGTGTAGGTATATACGGCAGGACCAAATCGGAAAGATAGGCAGGAGCAAGCCCATGTAATGTTTTGTAGGTTAGCAGTAAAACCTTGAAATCAGCCCTAGCCTTAACAGGAAGCCAGTGTTGGGAGGCTAGCACTGGAGTAATATGATAATTTTTTTTGGTTCTAGTCAGGATTCTAGCAGCTGTATTTGGCACTAACTGAAGTTTATTTAGTGCTTTCTCCGGGTTGCCGGAGAGTAGAGCATTGCAGTAGTCTAACCAAGAAGTAACAAAAGCATGGATACATTTTTCTGCATCATTTTTGGACGAAGTTTCTGATTTTTGCAATGTTAGGTAGATGGAAAAAAGCTGTCCTTGAAACAGGGTTCAAAGTAACACAGAGGTCCTTCACAGTTTTATTTGAGACGACTGTACAACCATCAAGATTAATTGTCAGATTCAACAGAAGATCTTTGTTTCTTGGGACCTAGAACAAGCATATCTGTTTTGTCCGCGTTTAAAAGTCAAAAGTTTGCAGCCATCCACTTCCTTATGTCTGAAACACAGGCTTCTAGCGAGGGCAATTTTGGGGCTTCACCATGTTTCATTGAAATGTACAGCTTTGTGTCATCCGCATAGCAGTGAAAGTTAACATTATGTTTTCGAATGACATCCCCAAGAGGTAAAATATATAGTGAAAACAATAGTGGTCCTAAAACGGAACCTTGAGGAACACCGACATGTACAGTTGATTTGTCAGAGAACAAACCATTCACAGAGACAAACTGATATCTTTCCGACAGATAAGATCTAAACCAGGCCAGAACTGGTCCGTGTAGACCAATTTGGGTTTTCCATCTCTCCAGAAGAATGTGATCAATGGTATCAAAAGCAGCACTAAGGTCTAGGAGCACGAGGACAGATGCAGCGCCTCGGTCTGACGCCATTAAAAGGTCATTTACCACCTTCACAAGTGCAGTCTCAGTGCTATGATGGTGTCTAAAACCAGACTGAAGCATTGTTTGTTTTCAGGAAGGCAGTGAGTTGCTGCGCAACAGCCTTTTCTAATATTTGAGAGGAATGGAAGATTCGATATAGGCCGATTAGTTTTTTATATTTTCTGGGTCAAGGTTTGGCTTTTTCAAGAGAGGCTTTATTACTGCCACTTTTAGTGAGTTTGGTACACATCCGGTGGATGTAGTAGTGATGTAGTGATGTTGGACGGGAGGGCAGGTGCAGGCAGCGATCGGTTGAAGAGCATGCATTTAGTTTTACTTGTATTTAAGAGCAATTGGAGGCCACGGAAGGAGAGTTGTATGGCATTGAAGCTTGTCTGGAGGGTTGTTAACACAGTATCCAAAGAAGGGGCAGAAGTATACAGAATTGTGTCGTCTGCGTAGTGGTGGATCAGAGACTGACCAGCAGCAAGAGCGACATCATTGATGTATACAGAGAAGAGAGTCGGTCCAAGAATTGAACCCTGTGGCACGCCGATAGAGACTGCCAGAATCCCGGACAACAGGCCCTCCGATTTGACACACTGAACTCTATCAGAGAAGTAGTTGGTGAACCAGGCGAGGCAAACATTTGAGAAACCAAGGCTATCGAGTCTGCCGATGAGCATGTGGTGGTTGACCGAGTCGAAATTCTTGGCCAGGTCAATGAATACGGCTGCACAGTGTTGTTTCTTATCAATGGCGGTTAAGATATCGTTTAGGACCTTGAGCGTGGCTGAGGTGCACGCATGACCAGCTCTGAAACCAGATTGCATTGCGGAGAAGGTATGGTGGGATTCGAAATGGTCGGTAATCTGTCTGACCCCCCCCCCTTTGAAGAGGGGCATGACCGCAGCTGCTTTCCAATTTTTGGGAATCTCATACGACACGAGAGGTTGAACAGGCTAGTAATAGGGGTTGCAACAATTTCGGCAGAATTTGAGAAAGAAAGGGTCCAGGTTGTCTAGCCCGGCTGATTTGTAGGGGTCCAGATTTTGCAGCTCTTTCAGAACATCAGCTGACTTGATTTGGGAGAAGGAGAAATGGGGATGACTTGGGCGAGTTGCTGTGGGGGGTGCAGTGCTGTTGACCGGGGTAGGGGTAGCCAGGTGGAAAGCATGGCCAGCCGTAGAAAAATGCTTATTGAATTTATCGGTGGTGACAGTGTTTCCTATCCTCAGTGCAGTGGGTAGCTGGGAAGTGTTGTTCTTATTCTCCATGGACTTTACAGTGTCCCAGAACTTTTTTGAGTTTGTGTTGCAGGAAGCAAATTTCTGCTTGAAAAAGCTAGCCTTTCTAGCTTCCCTGAAAAGTTGCATATCACGGGAGCTGTTCGATGCTAATGCAGAACGCCATAGGATGTTTTTGTGTTGGTTAAGGGCAGTCAGGTCTGGAGAGAACCAAGGGCTATATCTGTTCCTGGTTCTACATTTATTGAATGGGGCATGCTTATTTAAGATGGTGAGGAAGAATGAAATAATAATAATAACCAGGCATCCTCTACTGACGGAATGAAATCATACCCTGGCCAGGTCGATTAGAAAGGCCTGCTCGCTGAAGTGTTTCAGGGAGCGTTTGATAGTGATGAGTAGAGGTTGTTTGACCGCTGACCCATTATGGATGCAGGCAATGAGGCAGTGATTGCTGAGATCTTGGTTGAAAACAGCAGAGGGCATTTGTATTTAGAGGGCAAGTTGTTTCGGATGATATCTGAGGGTGTCCGTGTTTACGGCTTTGGGGTGGTACCTGGTATGTTCATTGATAATTTGTGTGAGGTTGAGGGCATCAAGCTGAGATTGTAGGATGGCTGGGGTTTTAAGCATGTCCCAGTTTAGGTCACCGAGCAGCACGAGCTCTAACGATAGATGGGGGGGCAATCAGTTCACATATGGTGTCCAGAGCACAGCTGGGGGCAGTGCGTCATCTATAGTAGGCGGCAACGGTGAGAGACTTGTTTTTAGAGGTTGATTTAAAAAAAAAAAAAACGAGTAGAAGTTCATTGTTTGGGTACAGACCTGGATAGTGGGACAGAACTCTGCAGGCTATCTTTGCAGTAGATTTCAACACCGCCCCCTTTGGCCGTTCTATCTTGTCTGAAAATGTTGTAGTTAGGGATGGAGGTTTCAGAATTTTTGGTGGTCTTGCTAAGCCAGGATTCAGACACAGCTAGAACATCCGGGTTGGCAAAGTGTGCTAAAGCAGTGAATAAAACAAACTTAGGGAGGAGGCTTCTAATGTTAACATGCATGAAACCAAGGCTATTACAGTTACAGAAGTCATCAAAAGAGAGCGCCTGGGGAATAGGAGTGGAGCTAGGCACTGCAGGGCCTGGATTCACCTCTACATCGCCAGAGGAGGAGTAGGATAAGGGTACGGCTAAAAGCTATGAGAATTGGTCGTCTAGAACGTCCGGAACAGAGAGTAAAAGGAGGTTTCTGGGGGCGATAAAATAGCTTCATGGTATAATGTACAGACAAAGGTATGGTAGGATGTGAATACAGTCGAGGTAAACCTAGGTATTGAGTGATGATGAGAGAGATTGTCTCTAGAAACATCATTGAAACCAGGTGATGTCATCGCATGTGTTGGAGGTGGAACTGAAAGGTTGGATAAGGTATAATGAGCAGGGCTAGAGGCTTTACAGTGAAATAAGCCAATAAACACTAACCAGAACAGCAATGGACAAGGCATATTGACATTAAGGAGAGGCATGCTTAGTCGAGTGATCATAAGGGTCCAGTGAGTTGTGAGGTTGGTTGGAGTAACGGCGATTCAGACAGCTAGCCGGGCCATTGGTAGCAAGCTAGCATAGGATGGAGGTCTGTTTTTAGCCACCTCGTGCGTTTCCGTCGGTAGATTAGTGGGGTACCGTGTGGTAGAGGGGATCAATCCAAGTGGCAAAATAGATATAGTTATATTGACCCAAGAAAAATTGTCCAATAGACCTATTCAGATAGCAGCCAATAAGACAGCTAGCGATTGGCAGGCCACAGATGGGCATTCTGGTAACGTCGCGACGGAGGGGCCAGTTGGATAACTCCCTCGGGCAGATAACGTCGGTGTAGTCCAGTCGGCTGGTGGAACTCTTCAGCTGGCTAGCTCCAGAACAATTGATGTTTGCTCCGGGATCGACGTAAGCCAATAGTCACACGGATAGCAGCTAGCTAGCTGCGAGATCCAGGTGTAAATGTCCAGAGCTTGCGGTTGAAATCCGGGGATATGGAGAGAAAAATAGGTCCGGTATGTTCTGGTCTGAGTCGCGTTGTACACAACTGGCAATAGCTTTTCAAGCTAAAGGATAGCAGATGACCACAAACCGTGGTTAGCTGAATACTAACTGTTAAAGGAATTTTACAATTCCTATATGTGTTCATTAACCAATTCAATTAAAATCACTCTGTCTGTTCCTAAGAATTTGTAAGATCCTTGTTTGCATAAAATAGACAGAGACCAGTCTACCAAAATTAGGCAATAGCATTTATTCTCGAGAGCGCTGCTCATAGAACCCTGTACAACAATTTATATATCAAATATGACGTCAAAGGTTATAAAATGTATCTCCTCCTCTCGACCAGGACAAAGCAGGTTCAAAAGTTAATTCCAACTCACTAGCACACATACCTGACACACTATATCTGAATTAACTCCTGAAGTCTCACCATAGTTTCTTACCACTTAGCAGACAGTTCCAGATAAGGAAATCCTGGAAGGGCTCTCGCTGTCTTATTTTATCGCCACAAAGTCATAGGTGAGTTGTTTCAAACATAGGTTAATGAGACTCTTTGCTTACTTTAGACACACACACATACATTCCTTCTTCCACAATGGTTATCATTTCCAATTACCCCTTATCCATGCTACATAACCTCTAATACCTAATGGTTAAGTTTCTGAGTATAATTATTTAATCATTCATGTTAAACCTTGATTAAAATCTCTTAACACTAACGTTAGCCAGTAAACTGGCTAGCTTCTATTGTAGATTTCAGATTTGAGGTAAATAATGCTTTTTTCTCCTTTTCTTTTTGAATTGGTGAGGCATCTGGTTTTCCATCCAGGACCAAGCCAGCAGTGGGATCCAAAGTGGTATGCTGCATGTGACTGACTGTACTTCTGCTCCTCCCCCTGTGTGTTTGCCTGTTGTTGTGTGGTTAGGTAGTGCGCGTGCGACCTAACGATAAGGACGCTAAGATGAAGTACCAGGAGTGCAACAAGATCGTGAAACAGAAAGCCTTCGAGAGAGCCATTGCTAGCGACGAGATGAAGAGATCAGTCGTAGACTCCCTAGACATCGAAAACATGAGTGAGTGGTTTCTCATCTCATATTTTATGATTAATTACTTTAATAAAATATTGGTTGTAAAACTGTATATTATCCAGCAGTCATCATTTTAATGTCTAGAAATAATGGGCTACTGCCTGTATACATTGTGCTTCATCGACCCTTCCAGGCTAAGTTACTGTAAAGCTCTTAGTGACAAATGTCTCTATATACATTTGATGGTTTAGTTGGTTGATTGATTGTGCCACCATGCAGTGATCGAGGACCAGTACACAGGACCGAAGCTGGAAGAAGGGAAGGTGACAATGAGGTTCATGAAAGAGATGATGGAGTGCTTCAAAGACCAGAAGAAACTGCACAGAAAGTGTGCTTATCAGGTACACATACATTACCTTCAGAAAGTATTCTCACCTGTTGACCTTTTCCACATTTTGTTGTGTTACAGCCTGAATTTAAAATAGATTCAATTGAGATTTTGTGTCACTGACCTACACACCCCATAATGTCAAAGCGGAATTATGTTTTTAGAAATGTTTACAAATGAATAAAAAATGAGAGGGAGATATACAGTTAAGATCACAAGACAGGAGAATTACGTCATTCACAAGTGATAGGCTAATATTGTCAGACTATTGTTAATTTTAATGTTGTCTTTACATTTGCAAAATAATATCGAGTGCATTCGAAAAGTATTCAGACTTTCCATTTTTCCACATTTTGTTACGTTACAGCCGTATTCTAAAATGTATTAAATAAATGTTTTTCCTCATCAATCTACACACAATACCCATAATGACAAGGCGAAAACATTTTAGATTTTTTTTTGCAAATTTAAATACCTTATTTACAGAATTATTCAGACCCTTTTGGTATGAGACTTGAAATTGAGCTCAGGTGCGTCCTGTTTCCATTGATCATCCTTGAGATGTTTCGACAACTTGATTGGGGTCTACCTGTGGTAAATTCAATTGATTGGACATGATTTTGAAAGGGACGCGCCTGTCTATGTAAGGTCCCACAGTTGATAGTGCATGTCAGAGCAAGCCATGTCAAAACCAAGCCATGAGGTTGAAGGAATTGTCTGTTGAGCTTCGAGACAGGATTGTGTCAAGGCACAGATCTGGGGAAGGGTACCGAAACATTTCTACAGGATTTAAGGTCCCCAAGAACACAGTGGCCTACATCATTATTAAATGGATGAAGTTTGGAACCACCAAATACTCTTCCTAGCGCTGTCTGCCCGTCCTAACTGAGCAATCGAGGGAGAAGGACTTTGTTCAGGGAGGTGACCAAGGAACCGCTGGTCACTCTGACAGAGTTCTAGAGATGGGAGAACCTTCCAGAAGGACAACCATCTCTGCAGCACCCACCAATCAGGCCAGATGGAAGCCACTCTTCAGTGAAAGGCATGACAACCCACTTGGAGTTTTCCAAAAGGCACCTAAAGGACTCTCAGATCATGAGAAACAAGATTATCTGGTCTGTTGAAACCAAGATTGAACTCTTTAGCCTGAATGCCAAGCTTCGCTTCTGGAGGAAACCTGGCGCCATCTCTACGGTGAAGCATGGTGGTGGCAGCATCATGCTGTGGGGATGTTTTTCAGCGGCAGGGCCGTGGAGACCAGTCAGGATCGAGGGAAAGATGAACAGAGCAAAGTACGGAGAGATCCTTGATGAAAACCTGCTCCATACTGCTCTGGACCTCAGACTGGGGCCAAGGTTCACCTTCCAACAGGACAACGACCCTAAGAACACAGCTATGAGAAAGCAGGATTGGCTTCGGGAAAGTCTCTGAATGGCCCAGCCAGAGCCCGGACTTGAACCCGATCGATCGAATGTCTCTGGAGAGACCTGAAAATAGCTGTGCAGCAACACTCCCCTTCCAACCTGACAGAGCTTGAGAGGATCTGCAGAGAAGGGAGAAACTCCCCAAATACATGTTACCAAGAAGACCCGAGGCTGTAATCGCTACCAAAGGTGCTTCAACAAAGTAATGAATAAACGGTCTGAATATTTATTCAAATGTGATATTTCCGCAGTTTCTTTTTTTGTATACATTTTAAAAAATTCCTAAACTGTTTTTGCTTTGTCTTTATGGCGTATTGTGTGTAGACTGATGAGGCCAATTGTTCGCCGCCTCAAGGGTCTCCCGGTGACAGCTGGCTGTGACAGTCTGGGATCAAACCCGGGTCTGTCGTGACACCTCAAGCACCGTCGATGCAGTGCCTTAGACCACTGCGCCACTCGGGAGGCCCCTAGTTTACTAAACTTACGCATTGCCCTAAACCTTATGAAATAAAAACCCTTATATAAAACATGTAATACTGTATTTGTGTTAACTAATAAAATGTATCCTTTCAGATTCTGATCCAAGTCAAAGAACTCTTATCCAAACTACCCAGTCTTATTGAGATCACATTAAAAGAGGTGAGACATCCATGATATTTGTTGACTTCCTGGTATTGCTCTTCCTCCTCTCCTGTCCTGCAATTGTCAAGATGATTATCCCCTTCAGCAGGTGAACTGTCCCTGTGCCTAAACCTGCCTGTCCTCTGTTTTCTCCCCAACAGACAGAAAAGATAACCATTTGTGGCGACACACATGGACAGTTCTACGATCTTATAAACATCTTTGAGCTGAACGGCTTACCCTCTGAGACCAACCCCTATGTATCCTGTTCAGTCACGGCCACAGTGACATGTGCAGTAAACGGTGACATGTGCAGTAAACCGTGTGTGTTAGTATTCATTGAAATGTACATTATAACACTTAACAATAGAACACAGCTATTTAATGGAGACTTTGTGGATCGTGGTTCGTTCTCCCTAGAGGTCATCCTGACTCTGTTTGGCTTCAAGCTGCTCCTCCCTGACTCCTTCTACCTCCTCAGAGGTCAGTATTTGGATTTTTGATATTCATTAGGATCCCCATTAGCCGCTACAAAAGCATCAGCTACTCTACCAGGGGTCCACATGAAATATGACATAGTACATTATTAGTCAAAAAAAAGCATTATTTAAAATGTCTCACACAGCCAACATATCAGTCAGTACATGGTACAGTGTAAATTACAATACAATATACACTACCGTTCGAAAATTTGGGTTCACTTGATTTTGAAAGAAAAGTAAATTCGACTGGCAGCTTCATTAAAATAGTACCCACAAAAAACCACTCTCGACGTCAACAGTGAAGAGGCGACTCCGGGATGCTGACCTTCTAGGCAGAGTTCCTCTGTCCAGTCTCAACGTCAACAGTGAAGAGGCGACTCTGGGATGCTGGCCTTCTAGGCAGAGTTCCTCTGTCCAGTCTCAACGTCAACAGTGAAGAGGCGACTCCGGGATGCTGACCTTCTAGGCAGAGTTCCTCTGTCCAGTCTCAACGTCAACAGTGAAGAGGCGACTCCGGGATGCTGACCTTCTAGGCAGAGTTCCTCTGTCCAGTCTCAACGTCAACAGTGAAGAGGCGACTCTGGGATGCTGACCTTCTAGGCAGAGTTCCTCTGTCCAGTCTCAACGTCAACAGTGAAGAGGCGACTCTGGGATGCTGACCTTCTAGGCAGAGTTCCTCTGTCCAGTCTCAACGTCAACAGTGAAGAGGCGACTCTGGGATGCTGACCTAGGCAGAGTTCCTCTGTCCAGTCTCAACGTCAACAGTGAAGAGGCGACTCTGGGATGCTGACCTTCTAGGCAGAGTTCCTCTGTCCAGTCTCAACGTCAACAGTGAAGAGGCGACTCTGGGATGCTGACCTTCTAGGCAGAGTTCCTCTGTCCAGTCTCAACATCAACAGTGAAGAGGCGACTCTGGGATGCTGACCTTCTAGGCAGAGTTCCTCTGTCCAGTCTCAACGTCAACAGTGAAGAGGCAGGATGCTGACCTTCTAGGCAGAGTTCCTCTGTCCAGTCTCGACGTCAACAGTGAAGAGGTGACTCCAAGATGCTGACCTTCTAGGCAGAGTTCCTCTGTCCAGTCTCAACGTCAACAGTGAAGAGGCGACTCCGGGATGCTGACCTTCTAGGCAGAGTTCCTCTGTCCAGTCTCAACATCAACAGTGAAGAGGCGACTCTGGGATGCTGACCTTCTAGGCAGAGTTCCTCTGTCCAGTCTCAACGTCAACAGTGAAGAGGCAGGATGCTGACCTTCTAGGCAGAGTTCCTCTGTCCAGTCTCAACAGTGAAGAGGCAGGATGCTGACCTTCTAGGCAGAGTTCCTCTGTCCAGTCTCAACGTCAACAGTGAAGAGGCAGGATGCTGACCTTCTAGGCAGAGTTCCTCTGTCCAGTCTCAACGTCAACAGTGAAGAGGCAGGATGCTGACCTTCTAGGCAGAGTTCCTCTGTCCAGTCTCAACGTCAACAGTGAAGAGGCGACTCCGGGATGCTGAAGAAAAGCTAAGTTGCCCCAAACCTTTGAACGATAGTGTTTCTAAAATGGCCGTCTCTCTAAAGTCCCCTTTGTGCAGTAAGGTGTTCTTTTATCAGTTTTTTTTATTTGTTTAAATCTATGCTTATTGCTAGCTTGAGTTACCTCTATTTAAAAATGGTGCCTTTCCCAGCCTCTGTTCTGAACCTGGAGACTGGGAAGAGACATCTGGTTGTATGTCTTGTACCGATTAGTGTCTAAACTACAGTACCAGTCAAAAGTCCCTTACTAGACGTCCGCGAACATTTGTAAAATTCGCGGACGGCGGCGGGCTATGCACGGGGGCCGGATCTTCCGGGAAGTCATCGAACAAAGTCTCTCGGACATTCGGTTTCCGTTTTATACATTTTTTAAATTTGGGCCATTTTTCCTCTGTCCCGGTAAATCCCACCAGAGGGCGAATGGAATCATATTGAAAATGTACAAAACATCACCAATCACGACGTGGCCTATTTTCCTAAACGGAAAAGACTTCGAAGACTAAACTTGGTGAGCATAGGTTTGGCATAATGGGCTGTTGGCCCCGAACAAGATGGCGTTGAGGCCTCAACGGTTTTTGAGTTATGGCCATTTTTCTGGGATTAAAGGTAAAAAATGAAAATAGTCAAATAGTCATGGGTTAAAAAGGACTGATTTTTTTCTAAACTTCATATGTGTCATTAAGCAACCCTCATTAACTGTAAATCAGTAATTTCTCCCAACAGATGTCAAAGAAAAGCACACACACACACACAAAGCAAGGATGGAGTGACAAAGTGCAGTGCTTAACAACACTGTCATCTCAGATTTTCAAAAAATGCTTTACAAGCATAAAAAAGTCAGATCTTTCCAAAACTTTAAATGTGTGATTAGGCAACCCTCATGAACTGTAAATCAGTCATGTCTCTCATCAAATTTCCAAGAAAAATTCACACACGCACACAGCTAGGACGGAGGGACACAGTGTGAGGCTTAGAGAGACACAGAGCCTGCAATAGTTACCTTTGTTTGAACTATTAAAGAACCGTCAGACCTACAGCTCTGAAACTTTAGAAGCCTGTTCTAGAGTTCAGGTCTATAGTGCATGGTGAGTTATGTGGCTCTAGAAGGTTCTCGGACCGAGAAACAGCCTCGTACACTTGCAATAACTTCAATTCATTTTGACATCACAAAAATTACGACATTTAGAAATGTCCCAGAGTCGCAAGACTAGGTGCATTGAAACCGCCTTTGCCCATAGACGGACCCTAACGTTTCTGTCTGAAAGCTCATTCAAGGACCCTGTAGCAACGCCTGGAAAATGTGGATTTACAACACCAATTAAGGTCGCTACTCGGGCTCCAAATGACCTATCGAGCCGAAACTTGGGATTCGGGGTCGCCTCAGCTAGGCCTACACATAATGTCAGAACTGGACCCGCAGCTAGAACGTAACTATGTGTTTTATGTTTTTATTATGGTTTGAACTAGAGGTCGACCGATTATGATTTTTCAACGGCGATACCAATTATTGGAGGACCAAAAAAGCCAATACCGATTAATCGGCCGATTTACAATAAAATAATAAATAAATATATTTAAAAAATATATTTTTTATTTGTAATAATGACAATTACAACAATACTGAATTCACACTTATTTTAACTTAATATAATACATCAATTTAGCATCAAGTAGATAATGAAACATGTTCAATTTGGTTTGTGCAATATGTAAGAAAGCTAACGTTTCAGTTCCTTGCTCAGAACATGAGAAAATATGAAAGCTGATGGTTCCTTTTAACATGAGTCTTCAATATTCCCAGGTAAGAAGTTTTAGGTCGTAGTTATGATAGGAATTATAGGACTATTTCCCTCTATAACATTTGTATTTCATTAACCTTTGACTATTGGATGTTCTTATAGGCACTTTAGTATTGCCAGTGTAACAATATAGCTTCCGTCCCTCTCCTCACTCCTCCCTGGGCTCGAACTAGCAACACAACAACAACAGCCACCACATCGAAGCAGCGTGTGAATTTTGAAACGCTATTAGCGCGCGCTAACTAGCCAGCCATTTCACTTCGGTCACACCAGCCTCATCTCGGGAGTTGATAAGTTTGAAGTCATAAACAGCGCAACGCTTGACGCACAACGAAGAGCTGCAGGTAAAACGCACGAAAGTGCTGTTTGAATGAATGTTTACGCGTCTGCTTCTGCCTACCACCGCTCAGTCAGATACTTTAATACTTTTATGCTTGTATGCTCAGTCACATCATATGCAACACAGGACACGCTAGATAATATCTGTTAATATCATAAACCATGTGTAGTTAACTAGTGATTATGATTGATTGTTTTTTACAAGATAAGTTTAATGCTAGCTAGCAACTTACCTTTGCCTGTTACGCAAATGCAGTAAGCCGTCTCCTTGTGGAGTGCAATGAGAGAGGCTGGTCGTTATTGTGTTGGACTAGTTAACTGTAAGGTTGTAAGATTGAATCCCCCGAGCTGACAAGGTGAAAATCTGTCTTTCTGCCCCTGAACGAGGCAGTTAACCCACTGTTCCTAGGCCGTCATTGAAAATAAGAATGTGTTCTTAACTGACTTGCCTAGTTAAATAAAGACTAAATAAAGGTGTAAAAACATACAAATCAGCAAATCGACGCCCAAAAATACAGATTTTCGATTGTTATGAAAACTTGAAATTGGCCCGAATTAATCGGCCATTCCGATTAATCGGTCATTCCGATTAATCGGTCAACCTTTAGTTTGAACAGAAGGCGCTGTGAATTTTGGGCCTGCTCTGAAATATGTGATAGTTGGCATCTAAACGAGTTGGAAAAAGTGGGTGTGGTGTCAGTTTGTATCAGTTTGGTGTCAGAATGATATCTAATTGACTGATGGATGGTGATTTGCTGGCGGACTTTTGTCCATTTGCAATATGTTTAAACAGTGAGGTACCATCACCAAAGTGACATTCTGAAATCAACCCAAACGAGTGATGGAGAGGAACCAGAATCACTGCCCGGCCATCCCGAGTTCACCGGGACAGTCAATTTTGCAATTCTGCAGTATTTTTGAGCATGTCAAATTCGTGATGGTAAATGCCCATTGAAACATATTGCAAATGCACAGTACATTTGCAGTATGATTCAACAGTGAAAAAAACATCACCAAATGGACATGATGAAATCAACACAACGAGCGATGGAGAGGAACCACTATCACCATCCCAAGTTCATCGGGCCAGTCAATTTTGCATTTCTGCAGAATTTTTGAGCATGTCAAATTCGTGATGGTAAATGCCCATTGAAACATACTGCAAATGGACAGCCGTGCACCTGGTGATTGGAACGGGTTACCAGGAGCACATTTTTTTAATGGTTTTTAATGCCATTACGGGGTAGCAAGGGGTCCACGGTTGGGTAGGGAGCACCCCCCACCAGTGGCCATCCAGTGGCCTTGTCATTTTGGACGTTTAACTTTTTTTTTTTTAAACAACAGACCCACTTCTCCCTCATCATACATGACAAATAGACCATCTAGGTTGATTCATGGCTTAACATAGTGCTATATATCGTTTGGGCAGTATAAATTCCTGTTGGAAATGGTTCACTGACTTTTGGGTTTGTAAACCGACATCAATTGATCGTACATGGCAAATGGACATAACATCCTGATTTGGCACTTTCAAATCTTTCATAATGCATTTGGACATTTCTTATGGCATTTGGCAACAAAAAAGTGACTTGACTTTTGACTTCATATGAAATCATATTGCAAATGGACAAAACATATGCCTTATAGACAAGTCAAAAATAATGATTTTTTTTTATGATACTACAATTTTACGAAAGTATGTTCATTCAGTTCTTATACATGTGTAATTGACAAAAACAAATTGAAAGATTTTCGAAATACGGTCCAGAAATTTTAATGGGGTTATACGTTTTGATTTTTTTTTTCTCAAATTTTCAAAATTTTAATCTTGGGTCTTGACTTGTGTTACATTTGTAATATGAAAAATTACGGTGGAGCGCACTGGCCATCTATTGGATTTTTTGCAGTGTTACACTTGGCATTTGTAGACAACTTTGAATGAAACGTCGTCCAACTGAGTGGTATTGTACATCTTGTATATGTTTCGTATGGTGCCAACATTATCCCATTCATTTGTCAATTTCAGGGAGGTGTTCCCTTAATATAGTTCTACAATATAGAAAGTAGTAAAAATAAAGGGTAACCCTTGAATGAGTAGGTGTGTCCAAACTTTTGACTGGTACTGTATGTGCCAATTGCTTGAACAGGCAGTTCGGTACCTTCAACACATCAATACCTCGCACAAAGACCAATAGTGATGCAGTCAATCTGTCCTCAACTTTAAAGCCAGCAGAGACTGACATGCATGTTACTGACACTTTCCCTCTGTGTGCGTCTAAGTGCGATAGGTGCTGCTTTATTCTAGACCAACTTCAATTTACCTATGTCCTTCTTTCCCATTTTAGCCACCACTCAACAGAATTTCCATGAGAGAGGCTTCCATTAAAGAAAACCCTCAGTGTTCTATTAGATGGGTAACTTACAATCCATAACACCTAAAAAAACAAACATTCAGCAATAGCTTATGATCAATGACCTCAAAAACTGCATTGAAGTCTAACAGAACAGCTCCCCAATCTTCTATACATTTCTTTCAGCCAATAATTTGTGTCATTGCCGAGCACGAAGAGTGCCCTTCCCTATAAGCATGCTGAAAGTGTTATTTTGTTTTCTGTAAAATAACTTTTTTTTATTTGATCAAACACAATTATTTCCAAAAGTTTGCTAAGCAATTGTAACAGACTGATTGGTCGGCTGTTTGAACCATTAAAGGGTGCTCCTCCCTGATTCCTTCTACCTCCTCAGTGGTCAGTATGCTCCTCCCTGATTCCTTCTACCTCCTCAGTGGTCAGTATGCTCCTCCCTGATTCCTTCTACCTCCTCAGTGGT
This sequence comes from Oncorhynchus clarkii lewisi, assembly GCF_045791955.1. Taxonomy (NCBI): domain Eukaryota; kingdom Metazoa; phylum Chordata; class Actinopteri; order Salmoniformes; family Salmonidae; genus Oncorhynchus; species Oncorhynchus clarkii. The sequence continues at coordinate 51,811,336 of NC_092173.1, forward strand.
CAGTATGCTCCTCCCTGATTCCTTCTACCTCCTCAGTGGTCAGTATGCTCCTCCCTGATTCCTTCTACCTCCTCAGTGGTCAGTATGCTCCTCCCTGATTCCTTCTACCTCCTCAGTGGTCAGTATGCTCCTCCCTGATTCCTTCTACCTCCTCAGTGGTCAGTATGCTCCTCCCTGATTCCTTCTACCTCCTCAGTGGTCAGTATGCTCCTCCCTGATTCCTTCCACCTCCTCAGTGGTCAGTATGCTCCTCCCTGATTCCTTCTACCTCCTCAGTGGTCAGTATGCTGCTCCCTGATTCCTTCTACCTCCTCAGTGGTCAGTATGCTGCTCCCTGATTCCTTCTACCTCCTCAGTGGTCAGTATGCTGCTCCCTGATTCCTTCTACCTCCTCAGTGGTCAGTATGCTGCTCCCTGATTCATTTTACCTCCTCAGTGGTCAGTATGCTGCTCCCTGATTCCTTTTACCTCCTCAGTGGTCAGTATGCTGCTCCCTGACTCCTTTTACCTCCTCAGTGGTCAGTATGCTGCTCCCTGACTCATCGTACCTCCTCAGTGGTCAGTATGCTGCTCCCTGACTCCTTCCTCTGTGGTCAGTATGCTGCTCCCTGACTCCTTCCTCAGTGGTTAGTATGCTGCTCCCTGACTCCTTCCTCAGTGGTCAGTATGCTGCTCCCTGACTCCTTCTACCTGCTCTTACATTAATGTTGATAAAAACTGTTGTATGTCAGTGTCTGGTCTTCTATTCCCATGTGTAATTGACTCTTCCCTAAGCCCCGCCCCCCTTGGTTACTGTTGCAACCTTGGTCAACATTTTCCCAGGAAGCCCAATTCCCCTTTCAAACCACTGGAGAAAACACCTCACAATGATCTCAAATTGTATTTTTAATACACAATGAAATGAAACACAGATTACCCCTTGCTGATCAGGAGACTCTTGGGTATGTTGTGGTGGACTGTCATTACAATTGCTTCACAGGAACCTGGTCAAATTAAGTTTGTAGTGTGGCTAGCCACTGGACGGTTCAATGCACTGCATTCAAACTGCTAACTAATTTTGGAGCTTCTCTTAAATTGTTTGTGCATGTCGACAGCAGATGAAAGTTCTATTCCTAATAAAGCCAATTTAGCTAGCTAACATGCATTTGGAGAAAAACTAGTTATATTAACTATGGCTAGCTGGCTACTAGCACTGGCATTGTTTGCAATGAGAGCTAGCTGGCCAGCTAGCTAACAAACAATTCAACAGTATAATTTAGGATAAAAAAAACACTTCAACAGGCTGTATTTTATGTATCTAAATATAAGCACTGTTCAATTATTTAGCCATTTTTAAACCATTTATTTTGGGATGAAATCTGTGTTTTTGCCCCCCTGGCCTTCCATGGGTCTGAAATGTAAGCTTGTCTGAGGTGTCTGACTCGACCACAGTTGGTATCCATCAGAGCATTGCCATTATTAATTTTGCCCCAAATTCTGGGGCATGGCTTAGAGAAGGGTAAATTGTATTTTTAACTAATGTCCATATGTTTCTGTGTAACTAGGTAACCACGAGACTGACAACATGAACCAGATGTATGGTTTTGAGGGGGAGGTGAAGGCCAAGTACACCGCTCAGATGTTCACTCTCTTCAGTGAGGTCTTCCAGTGGCTGCCTCTAGCCCAGTGCATCAATGGCAAAGTCCTGGTAGGTAACCCTGACCTGTGACCGCTAATCAATAGCCCAGTGCATCAACGGCAAGCCCTGGTAGGTGATGCTGCATTCATAACCAAGTGGGAAGGTCGTAAATATGAGTTGGTACTTTCACGTTTTGAACTGGGAAATAGGGTTGGGCCATATTACAATATCGGATATCGAAGATGACTGTCCAACATCGTGATGTGACAGACTGTGTATAGAGTATTTCAACTTGTCTGGCATTAAAGAGCTGGCCAGGCAGCCCACAGCAGGGCCATGTCAAGTGGCTTATTCCTTATTCCTGGCTTATTCCTTTGCTATAGCCTGCATAACCAAACAGCCAGAAGCCAAATCTTGCTAATTTTAAATGGCCTTTTAAAAGCATTAAGACAATTTAAAGGTAATGTCCTAAAGTTGCAGCTTTCAAATAGGAACAATTCTGAAAGTCTCTCTCACAGCTTTATTTTGAATTACAAATATTACAGGCAACAAGAAGTGGAATTGAGGAAACAATATGAAGACATCTGGAAAGATTTGTCCAAAAAATAAAGCTGAGCAAAGCTTATTAAGGAACAACGTGTATAGTTGGCCTGTTTCCATTATTAACAGAATCATAAAACACAGGATGAGATGTTAAAAACTGTCCATTGTGCCAATAGATGGAATGCACTCACATGAGATTTGCCGTGATGTTGACAGAGTGGCATGGGAGGTTTATTTCTTAGACTGGGTTAAGATGTCAATTTTGGGACACATCCTCAGTAGTGTGCCTTCGAATCAGTGGGTGTTTCGGCCTTTAATCACTAAACACCCTCATCAAAGGTGGCCAGCTAAAGGGTGATCAAGCCTTACCTTGTGTCCCATGCCCAATTAAGATTTCCCACGGGACTATCTATGCAAGGCAGGGGCGTCCTCTTCCATGAGCCAGCCCTACAGCTGACCGCATACCTCACATGCCCTCAAGTTGGAGAGATCTGAATTGGGTTCTCAGGTGGGGGTGGGGGGTCATGAAGTTATAGCCCAGCAAGGGTCCTTCCGTTTGATCCAGATCCACTGGCTGCCTCTTTCAGCTGCTTGAGAAACTGCTCTGACGGTCTGCCGCAGAGCCTGTCCATGGATTCCAAGTTCTTTCAGCAACCTGATGGTGGAAGAAGCCACAAATCCTCTGCATCCCACTTCAACTAGCTAGACTTTTGCATTCCAGCCACACTGAGTTGCATCTGCTGCCAACTTTGTGTAACGCAGTTTCTTACGCTCATGGGCCTTTTCAACAGAGTTTTCCCATGGGACTGTGAGCTCTATGATGTACACAGCCTTTCGTGAAGGGGACAAGAATACCATGTCTGGCCTAAGGTTGGTAGAAGCTATGTCAAGTGGAAAAATAAGTTGCTGGCCAATATCAACAAGCATCTTCCAGTCCTGGGCCATGGCTAGGTGTCCAGTTTCTGGCTTCTTAGGAGGATGCTTGGGCCTTTTCTGTCCCTCCCGGTTTTGACGGGATTGCTTGTTTTTGGAGGTAATGAATTGGTTGCACTCCTCTTGGTCTCAAGTGCTGCAGCCAGGCTCTGTAGGACCTGATTGTGCCTCCAGGTGTAGCGGCCTTGTGAGAGGCTGGTCTTGCAACCTGTCATTATATGTCTGAGAGTCGCTGGAGCTGGGCAGAGGGGGCAGGTCGAGTCCTCGCCATACCATTGATGTAGGTTTTTTGGTGATGGAAGCACATAAACAGCTCTTATGATGAAGCTGATGTTGCTTGCCTCCATTTGCCAAAGCTCACTCTAGTTGATCTTTCTCCTCTCCAGGCCTTCCCACCGCGTCCATTGCCCTTGTTTAGCAAGAGAAACAGCCTTTGCACTTCTTGCCGTCTCCTCCTGTCTGCGAACCTCCCCGACCACCAGCTTCCTGCGTTCAGATGTTGTTGCCTTATGGAATGTTGGTTTGCTTGCTGCCAGGCCAAAGCCTCCTCTTCCATGCTGGATATTCCCCACAATGTCTTGGTGTCTCAGGGCTGATGTGGCTTGCTGCACAGCCTTGGATGATGTCCATTTCCGTCCAGTTTGTAGGGAGGTGCAGCCTTGCTAATGGTCTGGTCTTTGGAGTCCTTCAATGTCATCTGAAGTCTTACTTTAGAGCACTTATACTCCTCCATTAGACTTGTAAGAGGACCCCTTTGCCATAGAGGCCGATGTTACTCAGGCATTGTGGGACACCCAGCCATTTCTTCACGTATGAGGTAATGGTTCGCGCCATCTTCTCCACTGTTGTTATTGGGACTTCATAGACGGTAAGTGGCCACATTACCCGGGGGAGAAGTCCAAACTGTAGGCACCAAAGCTTGAGCTTCCCAGGCAGTAGTGTCTTGTTGATGTTCTCAAGACCGTCGGCGATGTCCTGCCTTACTTGCTGCACTTGATCTTTATCCCAGAGGCTTTCGTTGTACCATCTACCCAGGCTCTTGACGGGTTGCTCAGACACCGTTGGTCTCGGGTCATCTCCAATGCAGAACCTCACATCTTTAAGCTGTCCCTTGACTATGGAGATGCTTCGAGATTTGCTTGGCTTGATTTTCATCCGGGCCCCCTTGATGTTATCCTGCAGTTTTGTAAGTAGCCGCCTGGTGCATGCTGCAGTGGTGGTCAGTGTAGTCATGTCATCCATGTATTCTCGGATTGGTGGGAGATGGAGCCCTTCCATACCTCACCGCCGACCACCCATCTCAATGCCCTGATGATGACTTCCATGGCCATAGTGAAGGCCAGAGGTGAACTTGTACAGCCTGCCATTATGCCTACTTCCAAGCGCTGCCATGTTGTTGTGAAGTCAGGTGTTGTGAAACACAATGTAGGCTACAACCTAGCTACAACATACAGACCAAGACCTAATAAGAGAGGAGGATTATGTAAAAATGCATATCAATTAATAATGATCCAGTTCTGGGGAGAGCAGAGTTGTGTGCTCTGCAGCCGGGCCCCTGATGATTTACAACACAACGCACAGCCAGTGAGGCTACTTGCCCAAATAAACAGATTTGGCTCCAAAATATATTTTGTCATGATTCCTCTCGTCCCTCCCAAGCTTACGATAGCGCTCCTTTTTAGCTGTCTCCTTTTGTCATCTTTTTAAAAAACAACCATTTAAAAAGGGGCCATGGTATTTCAATGTTTTTATGGGTACTTTATTACCATAACCCTCATTTTATTTTTTAAGTTGGTTAAGAACAAATTCTTATTTACAATAACCCGGACAACACTGGGCCAATTGTGCGCGGCCCTATGGGACTCCCAATCACAGGCGGATGTGATACAGCCTGGATTTGAACCTGGGACTGCCTCTTGCACTGAGACGCAGTGCCTTAGACTGCTGCGCCACTCGGGAGCCCAGGGAAATACTGTCAAATACTGGCTTTTGATTGTTTTGCTCTTTTTTTTTACCATTTATTTACCAAGATAAAGCAATGCAGTGTGACAACAACCGAGTTACACATAAACAAACAGTCAATAACACAATAAGAAAATCTATGTACAGTGTGTGCAAATGTAGAAGAGTAAGGAGGTAAGGCAATAAATAGGCCATAGAGACTAAATAATTACAATTTAGCATTAACCATAAGTATCTCAAGCTGCTTTCTCTTAATACAATAAATGTAACAACCATTTGTGTTTTGTTCTTACCATAAACAACTGCTGAAGATGCTGCCATGCTTGCTGTCTTCTTTGTTGACAAATGACATCGGAGAGCTGCAAGTGGTAAACTTGTTGGATGATAAAGCAGTTTCTCACTAGTAATCACCAGTTGGAGGGCCGTTCAAGTGAATTTTTCCCTGACCCCTAACCTTTGGCACAATGCATCAACGACAAAGTCCTGGGCCTTTTCTCATTTGGGCAAAGGTCCGTCCGTCTTTCCTCCGTGACTCGGAAACAGATAGTAATCCAATAGTCAAGAAGCGTGTCAATTTGTTAGTAGGTGAAGGGCAGATTCCTCCCCTCATCGAGGATAGGAGTCCTTCACACCCCCTTTGAAGCAGTTGTTTTCTCACATACCTTATCAACTGGGAAGAATCTCAATTGCATACTCCTCGCGTCCTCTCTACTCGCCTCCTTCTCAAAACCCATTAAATGAGAAAGCCAATGGTCCCTCAGAACCTCTCTATTGAAAAGCAGGTGAGGAGTATGCAATTGAGATTCTACCCTGGTAGGTAACCTTGACCTCTAACCTCCGACACCTAATCTCTGGCACAGTGTAACAACAGTCATAGTAGGTTCCCTGTTAGGCTTCCAGTGGTACAACTGGACATGGTAGTTTCCCTGTTAGGCTTCCAGTGGTACAACTGGACATGGTAGGTTCGCTGTTAGGCTTCCAGTGGTACAACTGGACATGGTAGTTTCCCTGTTAGGCTTCCAGTGGTACAACTGGACATGGTAGTTTCCCTGTTAGGCTTCCAGTGGTACAACTGGACATGGTAGGTTCCCTGTTAGGCTTCCAGTGGTACAACTGGACATGGTAGGTTCCCTGTTAGGCTTCCAGTGGTACAACTGGACACGGTAGTTTCCCTGTTAGGCTTCCAGTGGTACAACTGGACATGGTAGGTTCCCTGTTAGGCTTCCAGTGGTACAACTGGACATGGTAGGTTCGCTGTTAGGCTTCCAGTGGTACAACTGGACATGGTAGGTTCCCTGTTAGGCTTCCAGTGGTACAACTGGACATGGTAGGTTCCCTGTTAGGCTTCCAGTGGTACAACTGGACATGGTAGTTTCCCTGTTAGGCTTCCAGTGGTACAACTGGACATGGTAGGTTCCCTGTTAGGCTTCCAGTGGTACAACTGGACATGGTAGGTTCCCTGTTAGGCTTCCAGTGGTACAACTGGACATGGTAGTTTCCCTGTTAGGCTTCCAGTGGTACAACTGGACATGGTAGGTTCCCTGTTAGGCTTCCAGTGGTACAACTGGACAAGGTAGGTTCCCTGTTAGGCTTCCAGTGGTACAACTGGACATGGTAGGTTCCCTGTTAGGCTTCCAGTGGTACAACTGGACACGGTAGTTTCCCTGTTAGGCTTCCAGTGGTACAACTGGACATGGTAGGTTCCCTGTTAGGCTTCCAGTGGTACAACTGGACATGGTAGGTTCGCTGTTAGGCTTCCAGTGGTACAACTGGACATGGTAGGTTCCCTGTTAGGCTTCCAGTGGTACAACTGGACATGGTAGGTTCCCTGTTAGGCTTCCAGTGGTACAACTGGACATGGTAGTTTCCCTGTTAGGCTTCCAGTGGTACAACTGGACATGGTAGGTTCCCTGTTAGGCTTCCAGTGGTACAACTGGACATGGTAGGTTCCCTGTTAGGCTTCCAGTGGTACAACTGGACATGGTAGTTTCCCTGTTAGGCTTCCAGTGGTACAACTGGACATGGTAGGTTCCCTGTTAGGCTTCCAGTGGTACAACTGGACATGGTAGTTTCCCTGTTAGGCTTCCAGTGGTACAACTGGACATGGTAGGTTCCCTGTTAGGCTTCCAGTGGTACAACTGGACATGGTAGGTTCCCTGTTAGGCTTCCAGTGGTACAACTGGACATGGTAGGTTCGCTGTTAGGCTTCCAGTGGTACAACTGGACATGGTAGGTTCCCTGTTAGGCTTCCAGTGGTACAACTGGACATGGTAGGTTCCCTGTTAGGCTTCCAGTGGTACAACTGGACATGGTAGGTTCGCTGTTAGGCTTCCAGTGGTACAACTGGACATGGTAGGTTCCCTGTTAGGCTTCCAGTGGTACAACTGGACATGGTAGGTTCCCTGTTAGGCTTCCAGTGGTACAACTGGACATGGTAGGTTCGCTGTTAGGCTTCCAGTGGTACAACTGGACATGGTAGGTTCATGGTAGGTTCAACTGGACATGGTAGGTACATTTGAAGATTGTTATCTATAGTTGTGTTGTCTGTGCCAGGTGATGCACGGGGGGCTCTTCAGTGAGGACGGAGTGACATTGGATGATCTGAAGAAGATCGACAGGAACAGACAGCCCCCCGACTCTGGTAAAATCAATCAATGAATCAATATCTTTATCAATATCTTTATTGTCCTCTTTAGGACCAAGGAATAAGTTTGTTTGTTGTTTTCTTCAGGTCCTATGTGTGATCTTCTCTGGTCAGATCCACAGCCACAGGTTTGGTGTTTCCTTGCACCACACTCAAAATACACTCTGTCATCAACAATAATCTGCTTCAAATAGATGACATCATGCAGTACAGTTATCTACTTTCTCTCCTCCCCTCCATCTGTCTCAGAATGGCCGGTGTGTGTCTAAGCGAGGTGTGAGCTGTCAGTTTGGGCCGGATGTCACCGAGCGGTTCCTTGACCAGAACAATCTGGATTACATCGTCCGCAGTCACGAGGTCAAGGCAGAGGGTTATGAGGTCACACACTCAGGGAAGTGCATCACAGTCTTCTCAGCGCCCAACTACTGGTAACTATGGCAACAGACTCACTATGCAATCCAATTTTAGTGATTCCATCTGCATTGCCATATTTAAAATAAAAACGTATATTGTAAGACTTTCAAATGCCATCCCTCTCTAAAGCCTTAGTTTAAGATGACAGTAACAGTATTCTCTTCCTCCTCTCTCTCTCTCTCCCTCCCTTCCACCTCTCTTTCCCTCCCTTCCACCTCTCTTTCCCTCCCTTCCACCTCTCTTTCCCTCCCTTCCACCTCTCTTTCCCTCCCTTCCACCTCTCTTTCCCTCCCTTCCACCTCTCTTTCCCTCCCTTCCACCTCTCTTTCCCTCCCTTCCACCTCTCTCTCTCTCCCCCATCCACCTCTCTCTCTCTCTCCCCCATCCACCTCTCTCTCTCTCCCCCATCCACCTCTCTCTCTCTCCCCCATCCACCTCTCTCTCCCTCATCCACCTCTCTCTCTTTCTCTCTCCCTCCCATCCACCTCTCTCTCTTTCTCTCTCCCT
>NC_092173.1:51824956-51834956 GCF_045791955.1 Oncorhynchus clarkii lewisi
ACTAACCCAGTTCACTGCTGTGGTCAGTACATCTCCTTACTATCATAAACCTCTCTTTCGTGCTCTCTGTCTCTATCTCTTTCCCCTCCACAGCCTCATCCGAATGTGAAGCCCATGGCGTACGCCAACTCCCTGATGCAGATGGGGATGATGTAGAGGCCAAGCCCAAGTCACTCAGTCTGACCCCTGACCCTGGCCAACAACATGCCCTTGTCTACTGGTCCATACTGTGCTCCATGGGATCTCTCTCGCCCAGCCATGCCTGAGTAGCTCCCTTCCCCTTGGCCCAAACTCTTTGATCTCTGTAGTGATGGAGCTTTCACCATATGGCTGTCACCTTACTGCTCTGCAGAAATCAAAGGGTTATTGTTAAGGGGAAGAAATGGGAAGTGAATTGTGTCCAGTTCCGATAATCCCTACTGTTTCTTTCAGAGTATCCAACATGGTAGGGTCATGGTATTTAAGGTAGGAAGAGACAACATGGTATTTAAGGTAGGAAGAGACAACATGGTAGGTCATGGTATTTAAGGTAGGAAGAGACAACATGGTAGGGTCATGGTATTTAAGGTAGGAAGAGACAACATGGTAGGGTCATGGTATTTAAGGTAGGAAGAGACAACATGGTATTTAAGGCAGGAAGAGACAACATGGTAGGGTCATGGTATTTAAGGTAGGAAGAGACAACATGGTAGGGTCATGGTATTTAAGGCAGGAAGGGACAACATGGTAGGGTCATGGTATTTAAGGTAGGAAGAGACAACATGGTAGGGTCATGGTATTTAAGGCAGGAAGAGACAACATGGTAGGGTCATGGTATTTAAGGTAGGAAGAGACAACATGGTAGGGTCATGGTATTTAAGGTAGGAAGAGACAACATGGTAGGGTCATGGTATTAAAGGTAGGAAGAGACAACATGGTATGGTCATGGTATTTAAGGTAGGAAGAGACAACATGGTAGGGTCATGGTATTTAAGGCAGGAAGAGACAACATGGTAGGGTCATGGTATTTAAGGTAGGAAGAGACAACATGGTAGGGTCATGGTATTTAAGGTAGGAAGAGACAACATGGTAGGGTCATGGTATTAAAGGTAGGAAGAGACAACATGGTATGGTCATGGTATTTAAGGTAGGAAGAGACAACATGGTAGGGTCATGGTATTTAAGGCAGGAAGAGACAACATGGTATTTAAGGCAGGAAGAGACAACATGGTAGGGTCATGGTATTTAAGGCTGGAAGAGACAACATGGTAGGGTCATGGCCAATAGCCAAATCGTGGCTATTGATAACCAACCATAACCAACCACCCCTGCCAGTTTGGTGTTGAAGCATCCATTATGGAGCTGCTGGGTTTGTAGTGATTAGACTGGTTAATCATACTGTACCTAACCTTAACCATACTGTATGTGGGGAGGATGGCTCAATACTGGCTCTGACCCTAATCATACTGTATCATAATGGCTGGAATGGAGTCAATGGAATGGTACCAAACACGTGGTTGATACCATTCCATTGATGCCATTATTATGAGCCATCCTCCCATCAGCAGCCTCCATGGTACAGTTTTGATACTGTATGGAGCTGGTTTGTACCAAAGAATTGGAATGATCCGCGCTGTCACAGCAGTAAAACATACTGTTGGTTGACCTACTGTTCGGTTTATAGTGTCTCTGGTTGGGTTGTGAGAGCAATATGTGCTACAGTATTGGAACATAGTTTTATTAAAGTCTTTTTTTACAGTAGAAAATGTAGCTATGATTCCATCTTCAGGAGAAAACATGAGCCTGGTTATTTGACTCCAGTCTCACTCTGCACGGTGCTGTTCATTCCTACTAGTCAGATGGTTTAGACACATGCTATACATGTATGTTGTTTTTCACATTCAACAAAGCTGATCCTTGTTCTGTTGTTTTGCACTACTGCACCTTTTCTCTACCTGTTGCTGCTCTCCATGTTAACTCTTCAGCTCAGCCCGTCAGTCTCCTGGTAGCTCCTGCACAACCCCTCTTCTCTCCCAACCTGCTTTGCTACAAGGCCAAGCACTGGTGTGATGCTCCACTGTTAGTCTACCAGTGACTTTGCCCATTTGCAGATGTTTGGCTCAGACGTCCAGACACCAAGCGCCCAGCTGCCGTGTCCCTTCAACTTTTTAGATCATTCTATACACTGAAGTGTATGTGTATGTATGTGTGTGTGTATGTGTGTGTGTGTGTGTGTGTATATATATATATATAAGGTGTATATATATATATATATATATATAAAATGTAAAATACATTCTGTGTACATGTTTGGGGGAAAAAAAGTTATTGAATAAACTTTCAGTCCAATGATTCTGAATGAAACATTTGTTGTTGTTGAAATGTCAGGACACAGGGTCTGCATCCGGACACCAGAGGGCAGTTCTCTTTCAAGTCAAGAAACTGGCCCACTTTAATGAATTTACCAATCTATTTGCTGATGCAGCCATGTATAGTTTATTACATGTCCATTGGGTATTTAGACATGAACCAACAAAGGGTTATTACCCTGGTGTGCCTCAACATCTACCAACTGCCCAGTATAGTTCATTACCATGGTGTGTTTGACATATACTGTGTGTAGTTTATCACCAGTCCATGGTGTGTTTTGACATATACCAACAGCTATCTATAGTTTATAACCAGTCCATGGTGTGTTTTGACATATACCGAAAGCTACGTATAGTTTATAACCAGTCCATGGTGTGTTTTGACATATACCAAAAGCTATGTATAGTTTATAACCAGTCCATGGTGTGTTTTGACATATACCAAAAGCTATGTATAGTTTATAACCAGTCCATGGTGTGTTTTGACATATACCAAAAGCTATGTATAGTTTATAACCAGTCCATGGTGTGTTTTGACATATACCAAAAGCTATGTATAGTTTATAACCAGTCCATGGTGTGTTTTGACATATACCAAAAGCTATGTATAGTTTATAACCAGTCCATGGTGTGTTTTGACATATACCGAAAGCTACGTATAGTTTATAACCAGTCCATGGTGTGTTTTGACATATACCAAAAGCTATGTATAGTTTATAACCAGTCCGTGGTGTGTTTTGACATATACCAAAAGCTATGTATAGTTTATAACCAGTCCATGGTGTGTTTTGACATATACCAACAGCTATCTATAGTTTATAACCAGTCCATGGTGTGTTTTGACATATACCAACAGCTATGTATAGTTTATAACCAGTCCATGGTGTGTTTTGACATATACCAACAGCTATCTATAGTTTATAACCAGTCCATGGTGTGTTTTGACATGTACCAACAGCTATGTATAGTTTATAACCAGTCCGTGGTGTGTTTTGACATATACCAACAGCTATGTATAGTTTATAACCAGTCCGTGATGTGTTTTGACATATACCACATATAGTTTATCACTAGTCCATGGTGTGTTTGACATATACCAACAGCCAAGTATTGTTCATTACCATGGTGTGTCTCGACATACACCAACAGCCACATATAGTTTATTACCCGTCAATGGTGTGTTTTGACATATACCAACAGCCACGTACGTACGTATAGGCTTTTACCAGAGCATGGTGTGTTTAGACATATGTAACTGACCGGCTCAATACGGCCTTATTTATCAACATTTGAAAATGTGTTTATTGCGTTGGATGAAAGTAAAGACTAATTCTGCTTTGAAAGTTGATAAACTTGTAACCTCGCTTTTGAGAAAATGGCCCTTGAATGTTTTAAAACACCTACTGGAAAACTCTTCTTTGTCTACACCCATTCAGCATCGTTCACACCCTCTTAAGCCTTAGCCCCACCCATCTTTTTAAGGATTCACATGTAAGGCCATATACTAAATAACCAAAGATTTCAAGACTAAAGGCTGGTTTATACTACGGGTGTGATCGTAAATTCAATCTGGAGTGCCAGAGTGGGCTTTGGGAGTTAGTAAATTCAGAGCGTTTCGCTCTCGGAGCGTTCAGAGCCACACTGGACGCTCTGGACAATGTGTAGGGTTGATCCGAGAGTTATGACCTAACAAAAGCAGTCAAGCACCCAAGCTAACTGGCTAAAGTTAGCTAGCTTTCTAGCTACTTCAAGACACAAATGAGAGAACAGTTCACTCTGACCATTTTACTCACCATAGCAGAGCTGGCAAGGCTTTTTTTATGTTATACAGAGCGTTGGTGACTGTCAACTGTGCTGCTGGCAACAATTATGCTTTTTTTGGCAACGTTTTCTGACACCGGCCATATTCAACGGGTGTTGAGCATTCATACATTTGTCAGTTATTCCTTAACTTCGTCAGTTATTCTGCACTATGGCACACAGACGAGTGCTCTGAAATTGGAGTAGATAGCCAGAGCAAATCTATCAATCGACAGTTGTCGGAGTGACAACATGAACATTCTATTGAAATGGTTACTTGCATAGTTGAGGCTTTTGTTTAGACATGTAGCTAGATAGCTAAACAATGAACAATAATCCCAACTCATAACTTTACTACCCTGCATGAATCTGCAGGTAGCTAACCAACCAGGTTCAATGTTAGCTAGCTAACATTAGGCTATAACTAGCAATGCAAATGTCTCTGAGATACAAATAATGTTAGGGTTAGGTAAGGGGAAGCGAAACTGTTACCCACAAGGAGTACAGAGTGCACTGTCACATAGACAATTAGTCCCTCATTTTATGAACCTCTATTTATTATGGCTAGGCGCTAGCGGGACACCTGTCGACAACATGCAGTGAAATTGGAGGGCGCGGAATGCAAATAAATAATCGTAAAAGCTTGAATTCTTGTTATCTAACTGTATCCAATTTACAATAGGCTTTACAGTGAAAGCATACCAGGCAATTGTTTGAGGACGGGGCCCCAGATCAACATGTTTTTCAACCAGCACGGGCTTCATAAAATCACAAATAGCGATTAAACAAATCACTTACTTTCGAAAATCTTCCTCTGGTTGCAGTCCCAAGGGTCCCAGCTACAACATAAATTGTAATTTTGTTAGATACAATCCTTCTTTATATCCCAAATAGTCAGTTTAGTTGGCGCCATTGATTTCAGTGATCCACTTGTTCAACATGCAAAGTCCAAAAAGCTCCCGCTAAACTTTGTTCAAACAAGTCAAACTACATTTCTATTTAATCCTCAGGTATCCTAAGATGTAAATAAACTTGAATATTTAATATGGAAAGAATAGAAAAGTATATCGAAAAGAAAAGAATAGAAAAGTAAAATTAGCAAACACGCGTCCTCTTCATCGCGCACTGACAGACTGATTTTGTACTGGGACTCTGTACAAAAACTTCTAATTCTTGCTCGTTTTTGAAGAAACGAGCCTGAAACAATGAACAAAGACATTTGACATCTAGTGGAAGCCATAGGAATTGCAATCTTGGAGCTGGAATTACATAGAACCCATAGCTTTCCATTATAAGAGCCTGGGAGCTCAAAAAATGTTATTCTGGTTGGTTTTTCTTTGGATTTTTGCCTGCCATATCAATTGTGTTATAGTCTCCATACATTATTCTAAAAATGTTACGAACTTCAAAGTGTTTTCTATCCAATGCTACCAATTATATGCATATACTGGCTTTTGGGTTTGAGTAACAGGCAGGGCAAACAGGGCAAAATTTTGCAAACGCTGCAGGGACGAGGTGCTCAGCGCTGCGGAGTAATCATGCTATTCCTTCTGTTCTCAGGAGGCTGGAGGTCCGAGCCACCTGCTCTGACAGACGTACGGCTCTCATGTCCCGCCGGTTGGCCATATTTAATGGCACTCGAGGATCCTCAGTCACCATGTTCAGTGAGAGGGATTTTACTGAACTAACCCCGGAAAGTGGGGGTTATCAGATGTGCGTTGTAAGCCACAAAACCAACTATAGCTTAGGGGAGTGCATAATTGTTTTATCTGAGGAGTAATACACTTGGCTTAAATGATTCCTTCATTTCAGGCCTCATCTGAGTGGAATGACCTCAGACACAGAACTCATCTTTTTCACATCCTGCTGTTAACCGTACGGTAATCTGTGTGAGTATGTGGGCCAGATATTTGCAGAGTTCGGCATTGGAAGTAAAGTGACCTTCGGTACAATTCGACGAAGCGTTGCTACATTTAACTTAATTAAGGGTCGGTTACAGACCGGGGAACTGTGGCTGACTATGTGTCACACTCTGGAAACGCAGGCACGGTACTACCGGTACCATCATTTGCATCGTAACTCCAGCCGGGCGCGGTCACTAATTCAGGGACAAATCAATCCATGATTCAGTGATAAATTATGAACATTTATTTTAAATTCACCCTTGTCTTTGTGTTATTTGGTCACGGTTGAGAATGTATGGAGGCCTGGGGGTCTGAATGACCAGGGTGTTATGGGGTACCAGGTGCACAGAGCTGAAGTGACAGGCCGAGATAGAGGGCAGGCAGGGTAGAGAGAGTAAGCCCAGAGGCATGGAGATATGGAGCTCCCTTGGTAACCAGTTCAATCACCAGGTACACATGCTAGACTTAGTGCAGTGAGAGAGAAGTATGACTCTGCCATTGAATTACATTGGGTTACCAGGTGACCTTGGTGGGGGGTGTGGGGCCCCCTAACCCGTGTATGGACACCCAGTCCAGCCTTGGTGGCACCAGGAGCCCCCATCCTCAACTGGTAACGTGTTCAATCACCGGGTTAGGGTTAGGGTTAGGCTATGCCATCCACAGCAAAAACATAATGCGATTTCTGAGAAGTTTGGACTTCGGCATATTTTCTAAAACATCTATGTTGACCAATGGCGCCCTCAAGTGACTTTTCCCGGTAGTGGGGTGCTCCCATAGTGAGCATGGAGGTCTGGATGCCCCCTAAAACCGCTAAAACATTTTTATTGAAAAACGGTTTAAATTAGATGGAATCTATGCCAAATCAAATGTATTTATATAGCCCTTCGTACATCAGCTGATATCTCAAAGTGCTGTACAGAAACCCAGCCTAAAACCCCAAACAGCAAGCAATGCAGGTGTAGAAGCACGGTGGCTAGGAAAAACTCCCTAGAAAGGCCAAAACCTATGAAGAAACCTAGAGAGGAACCAGGATATGTGGGGTGGCCAGTCCTCTTCTGGCTGTGCCGGGTGGAGATTATAACAGAACATGGTCAAGATGTTCAAATGTTCATAAATGACCAGCATGGTCAAATAATAATAAGGCAGAACAGTTGAAACTGGAGCAGCAGCACGGCCAGGTGGACTGGGGACAGCAAGGAGTCATCATGTCAGGTAGTCCTGGGGCATGGTCCTAGGGCTCAGGTCCTCCGAGAGAGAGAAAGAAAGAGCGAAGGAGAGAATTAGAGAATGCACACAGGACACCGAATAGGACAGGAGAAGTACTCCAGATATAACAAACTGACCCTAGCCCCCCCGACACATAAACTACTGCAGCATAAATACTGGAGGCTGAGACATGAAGGGTCAGGAGACACTGTGGCCCCATCCGAGGACACCCCCGGACAGGGCCAAACAGGAAGGATATAACCCCACCCACTTTGCCAAAGCACAGCCCCCACACCCCACATAGAGGGATATCTTCAACCACCAACTTACCATCCTGAGACAAGGCTGAGTATAGCCCACAAAGACCTCCGCCACGGCACAACCCAAGGGGGGGGGGGGGGGGCGCCAACCCAGACAGGATGACCACATCAGTGAATCTACCCACTCAGGTGACGCACCCCCTCCAGGGACGGCATGAGAGAGCCCCAGTAAGCCAGTGACTCAGCCCCTGTAATAGGGTTAGAGGCAGAGAATCCCAGTGGAAAGAGGGGAACCGGCCAGGCAGAGACAGCAAGGGCGGTTCGTTGCTCCAGAGCCTTTCCGTTCACCTTCCCACTCCTGGGCCAGGCTACACTCAATCATATGACCCACTGAAGAGATGAGTCTTCAGTAAAGACTTAAGGGTTGAGACCGAGTTTGCGTCTCTGACATGGGTTGGCAGACCGTTCCATAAAAATGGAGCTCTATAGGAGAAAGCCCTGCCTCCAGCTGTTTGCTTAGAAATTCTAGGGCTGTGGGTTTGGTTGCCTGCTGGGGATGTCATCCAGTGTTTCTGTCCAGCAATCCCATGAATGATGGTGTTGACTGGGAAGAGAGTATGGAGGTAGGTGGTAATGGAGTGTTAACCTGTTACTTCCAGAAACTAAAAAATAAAATAATATATATATATACACATATATATTTTTTATCTTTTTTATTTTTTATTTGTAAGTAAAAAGTAACTAAAGGTAAGTCTTTTTTTGAGAGTCCGTGGTCACGGTAACTCTATAGTGCTATTGGAGGCCTATTTTTGTAGTCTGAATGACCCCCTATTTTTTATATGGGATGTGGGGTGTGTAAGGTGCGGGTGCAGTGTATGTCCAGATGTTCCTCTGCTGTACTGGAAGCCTCAGTGGTGGTCCAGCCCGTGGTAGTGGTGTTGGTCCTGGAGTTTTTTTTTTGGGAGGTTCATCCTTGGTCCGTGAGTCTCGGTGGGATTCTTTGATGTCTATGTTGTGGTTTTATTTTGGAGGTGGCTGCTGACCAAGGAATCCTTGAGTTTTTTTTGTGTTCCCTTTGAAGAGGGAGTAGTTGTTTGGATTTGGGACATCTTTTTTGGGGGGATGCGAGTAGCCACTCGGAAGCTGGGTGAGTTGTGTGGTGGGGGTAGGCCATCAGGTATGGTGGGGTTGATCCGCTTCTAGGGAGAGTTCTTTTTGACATTGGTTCTTGTGGGTCTTGGGTTGGTGAGACCAGGTTGTCCCGTTTTTTTCAGAGTGGTAGTGGTGAGGGTCTGGTGTTCCAAACGGTTTCTCATATTTTGCTGTGGTATTGTTCCACCTGTGGAGGCATTAACCCTGCGGTACTGGATCGGTAAGGGCTTCACCTTTCGCTGTGTTTTGCTGCTGGATGGAGCAGGTGGGTTGATCCGGTCCGTGGAGTTTCTGGAGGGGGGCCAAGCACGGGGTCAGGGTCCACAAATTGATAGCTTCTGTTGGGTTGTAGGAAGTTTATGGTGTTTTTTGGAATTTCCTGCAGCGTCTTAGTGTTTGTAAAGGTGGCTTGGTATTGGGGCTCTCTGGTCCTGTGTGGGGGGGACCGTCCTCTGGGGTGTCCATGTCCTATCTCTCCACTGGATCGGTGAGAGCTTGGCCTTTTGGCTGGGTTTGCTGTTTGATGGAGTGGGTGGGTTAATCTGGTCCGTGGAGTTTTCTGGAGGGGGAGATAGCACGGAGTCAGGGTCCAAGAATGGATAGCTTCTGTTGGGGTGAAGGAAGTTGGTGTTCTTTGAGTTTCCTGCAGAGTCTAAGTGCTCGTAAAGGTGGCCCGGTACTGGTGCCCTCTGGTCCTATGTGGGGGACCGTCCTCTGGGGTGTCCACGTCCTATCTCTCCATCCTATAGTGTGGTGAGCGGTGGTGGTATTCTGTTTGAAGAGGTGACCTGTTTGGCAGGTTTGAGGCGTGTCTTTCTCGAGGGGCTAGGTGTCTAGAAGGTCCTGGATTCCCATCATGTGGGATTGGCTGTGGGTTTGGTTGCCTGCTGGGGATGTCATCCAGTGGTTCTGTCCAGCAATCCCATGAATGATGGTGTTGACTGGGAAGAGAGTATGGAGGTAGGTGGTAATGGAGTGTTAACCTGTTCCTGCTGATTATTATTCCATACCACCCAGGTCTGGGTATGGGATGGAGATAAAAAATCAGAGGCCACCTTAACACTCTGCCTCTGTTACGTTCCCTCAATCACACTGGTCAGGGTATGATGTGGGGGAAGGTTAGGAGGCTTTGTGTTGCCCAAAAGGAGCCCTTCCCAATGTCAACCTTATGAGGGTATGACCGGGTCTCTGGGTCCTCTGGTATGGTGGGGGTTTGGCCGCTTTTTTAGAAGGGTTTCTTTGTTCTCGGTTCCGGTTGGTCTTGGGTTTGTGAGGCCGGGTTGTCCTGTGTGGTCGGGGTTGTAGAGTGGGAGCCTGTTGTGCCATTCGT
>NC_092173.1:51844956-51850276 GCF_045791955.1 Oncorhynchus clarkii lewisi
GCTAAGGTCGTTGGAATTCGAAAGATGTTACTCTGCTTGGCGAAGATGGACAGGGACTCACGGCAGAGCCAGGCAACTCATAGGGCAAAATTCCGCCAACGCTGCAGGGACGAGGTGCTCAGCGCTGCGGAGTTAAAACGCTTTGTTGAGCTAAGCAATCAAGCCATTCCTTCAGTTCTCAGTAGGCTGGAGGTCCGTGCCACCTGCTCTGACAGGCGTAGGTTTGCAGCTCTCATGTCCAGCCGGTTGGCCATATTTAATGGCACTCGACGATCCCCAGTCACCATGTTTAGTGAGAGTGATTTCAATGAAGTAACCCCGGAAGGTGGGGGTTATCAGATGTGTGTAGCTAGCCACAAAACAAACTATAGCTTTGGGGAGTGCAGAATTGTTCTATGTCAGGAGGAATACACTTGGCTTAAACGATTCCATCAAATCAGGCCTCATCTGAGTGGAATGACCTCAGAAATAGAACTCTTCTTTTTCACATCCTGCGGTCAACCTTACGGTAATCTGTGTGAGTATGTGGGGCAAATCTTTGCAGAGTTTGGTATTGGAAGTAAAGTGACCTTCGGTACAATTCGACGCAGTGTTGCCACATTGAACTTTAACCAAGGCTTGGATACAGACCGAGGAACTGTGGCTGACCATATGTGTCACTCTCTGGAAACGCAGGCACGCCACTACCGGTACCACAATTTGCCCAAAAATGCCAGCCGGGCCCGGGCACTGATTGAGGGACAAATCAATAAATGATTAACTGATTAATTAAAGCATATTTGTTTGAAATTCACCCTTGTATTTGTGTCATTTATGCATTAAAATGATTAAAAATGTGTTTCAAAAAACATTTACCTGGACTCCCAATATGAAGCCCCAGTACTTAAAAAAATTCACTGGAGTGCGCCAAAGCTACAATATATATGGAGGATTCTAAAATCCATTTACCTTTGGCGCCCTCCGGTGAATTTTCCCCAGTAGTGGGGCTCCATAGTGGGATTTAATATTAGAATGACCGGTAAAAGTATTTAAAACAGTTTTATAATTTTTGGGTTACCAGATGCACACGGGTCTTTTTGGGTGACCAGGTGCACACGGGTCTTTTGGGTGACCAGGTGCACATGGGCCGTTTTGGGTGACCAGGTGCACGGAGGATTAATAGCAATCTGCATCCATCGTAATTTCTTAAAGTGTCCATAAAGCACTCAAGGACGGCCCTGACAGAGACAGGGCCGTAGTAGGGTGCTCCCATAGCGGGGAATAATGACAGGAGTGCCTTTAAATTCATTTTGAACCATATTTAATATTTTGGGTGACCAGGTGTACACGGGTCTTTTGGGTGACCAGGTGCACATGGGCCGTTTGGGTGACCAGGTGCACACGGGTCTTTTGGGTGACCAGGTGCACATGGGCCGTTTGGGTGACCAGGTGCACACGGGTCTTTTGGGTTCCCAGGTGCACATGGGCCGTTTGGGTGACCAGGTGCACACGGGTCTTTTGGGTGACCAGGTGCACACGGGTCTTTTGGGTGACCAGGTGCACATGGGCCGTTTGGGTTCCCAGGTGCACATGGGCCGTTTGGGTGACCAGGTGCACACGGGTCTTTGGGTGACCAGGTGCACGCCGGCCTTTGGGTGACCAGGTGCACACGGGTCTTTGGGTGACCAGGTGCACACGCCGGCCTTTGGGTGACCAGGTGCACACGGTCCGTTTGGGTGACCAGGTGCACACGGGCCTTTGGGTGACCAGGTGCACGCCGGCCTTTGGGTGACCAGGTGCACGCCTGTCTTTGGGTGACCAGGTGCACACGGTCCTTTTGGGTGACCAGGTGCACAAGTTCCATTTGGGTGACCAGGTGCACGCGGTTCATAACAGCGCGGTTATCTGCTTTAATGTCCGAGGAGGGGTGCTTAAGTGTGGGTGCCCTGGTTCACCTGGTATGCAAGGTTGTGGAGGTGGGGGGGGGGGGTCCCCTGCTGGTATCATCCCCGAGAGGGGTGATACCCGGGTGGTGAGTAAGGGCCTACCAGCCTGGAGGTCAATAGCTCCAGGGGGGCTCTACTGTCATGTCCGTAAATAGAGTGGTGTTACCCGGGTTTTGAACCATATTTTAATTTTTGGGTTACCAGATGCACACGGGTCTTTTGGGTGACCAGGTGCACATAGGATTAATAGCAATCTGCATCCATCGTGATTTCTTAAAGTGTCCATAAAGCACTCAAGGACTGCCCTGACCGAGACAGGGCCGTAGTAGGGTACTCCCCTAGCGGGCTATATCAATAGAATGACGGGTAAAAGTATTTAAAACCGTTTTATAATTTTTGGGTGACCAGGTGCACATTTCAAATCACCAGTTGCACAGAGGATTAATAGCAATCTGCATCCATCGTGATTTCTTAAAGTGTCCATAAAGCACTCAAGGACTGCCCTGACAGAGACAGGGCCGTAGTAGGGTACTCCCCTAGCGGGCTATATCAATAGAATGACGGGTAAAAGTATTTAAAACCGTTTTTAAAATTTTGGGTGACCAGGTGCACGTTTTCAATCACCAGGTGCACGGAGGAAAAGGAGCATTTGCATCCATAGTCATATTTTAAACCGTCCATAAAGCACTCAGGGCCGGCCCTGAGAGAGAGAGAGAGAGAGAAAAAAAAAAATCATACCTTCCATAAATAATTCGGACCGGCCCCCATTGAAAAGGTCCGTAGTAGGGTGCATCATTATCGGACATGAATCTTGGGAACACCTCTAAGCGCATTGAGAACCATGATTTGGGTGACCAGGTGCACGTTTTCAATCACCAGTTGCACAGAGGATTAATAGCAATCTGCATCCATCGTGATTTCTTAAAGTGTCCATAAAGCACTCAAGGACTGCCCTGACAGAGACAGGGCCGTAGTAGGGTACTCCCCTAGCGGGCTATATCAATAGAATGACGGGTAAAAGTATTTAAAACCGTTTTATAATTTTTGGGTGACCAGGTGCACATTTCAAATCACCAGTTGCACAGAGGATTAATAGCAATCTGCATCCATCGTGATTTCTTAAAGTGTCCATAAAGCACTCAAGGACTGCCCTGACAGAGACAGGGCCGTAGTAGGGTACTCCCCTAGCGGGCTATATCAATAGAATGACGGGTAAAAGTATTTAAAACCGTTTTTAAAATTTTGGGTGACCAGGTGCACGTTTTCAATCACCAGGTGCACGGAGGAAAAGGAGCATTTGCATCCATAGTCATATTTTAAACCGTCCATAAAGCACTCAGGGCCGGCCCTGAGAGAGAGAGAGAGAGAGAAAAAAAAAAATCATACCTTCCATAAATAATTCGGACCGGCCCCCATTGAAAAGGTCCGTAGTAGGGTGCATCATTATCGGACATGAATCTTGGGAACACCTCTAAGCGCATTGAGAACCATGATTTGGGTGACCAGGTGCACGTTTTCAATCACCAGTTGCACAGAGGATTAATAGCAATCTGCATCCATCGTGATTTCTTAAAGTGTCCATAAAGCACTCAAGGACTGCCCTGACAGAGACAGGGCCGTAGTAGGGTACTCCCCTAGCGGGCTATATCAATAGAATGACGGGTAAAAGTATTTAAAACCGTTTTATAATTTTTGGGTGACCAGGTGCACATTTCAAATCACCAGTTGCACAGAGGATTAATAGCAATCTGCATCCATCGTGATTTCTTAAAGTGTCCATAAAGCACTCAAGGACTGCCCTGACAGAGACAGGGCCGTAGTAGGGTACTCCCCTAGCGGGCTATATCAATAGAATGACGGGTAAAAGTATTTAAAACCGTTTTTAAAATTTTGGGTGACCAGGTGCACGTTTTCAATCACCAGGTGCACGGAGGAAAAGGAGCATTTGCATCCATAGTCATATTTTAAACCGTCCATAAAGCACTCAGGGCCGGCCCTGAGAGAGAGAGAGAGAGAGAGAAAAAAAAAATCATACCTTCCATAAATAATTCGGACCGGCCCCCATTGAAAAGGTCCGTAGTAGGGTGCATCATTATCGGACATGAATCTTGGGAACACCTCTAAGCGCATTGAGAACCATGATTTGGGTGACCAGGTGCACGTTTTCAATCACCAGTTGCACAGAGGATTAATAGCAATCTGCATCCATCGTGATTTCTTAAAGTGTCCATAAAGCACTCAAGGACTGCCCTGACAGAGACAGGGCCGTAGTAGGGTACTCCCCTAGCGGGCTATATCAATAGAATGACGGGTAAAAGTATTTAAAACCGTTTTATAATTTTTGGGTGACCAGGTGCACATTTCAAATCACCAGTTGCACAGAGGATTAATAGCAATCTGCATCCATCGTGATTTCTTAAAGTGTCCATAAAGCACTCAAGGACTGCCCTGACAGAGACAGGGCCGTAGTAGGGTACTCCCCTAGCGGGCTATATCAATAGAATGATGGGTAAAAGTATTTAAAACCGTTTTTAAAATTTTGGGTTACCAGATGCACGTTTTCAATCACCAGGTGCACGGAGGAAAATGAGCATTTGCATCCATAGTCATGTTTTAAACCGTCCATAAAGCACTCAGGGCCGGCCCCGGCAGAGAGAGAAAGAGAGGGGAAAAAAGTAAAAAAAAAAAAAAAAAAAATCATACCTTCCATAAATAATTCGGACCGGCCCCCATTGAAAAGGTCCGTAGTAGGGTGCATCATTATCGGACATGAATCTCGGGAACACCGCTAACCGCATAGAGAACCGTGTTTTGGGTTACCAGATGCACGTTTTCAATCACCAGTTGCACGGAGAGAAAAAAAGTAATCATACCTTCCATAAATAATTCGGACCGGCCCCCATTGAAAAGGTCCGTAGTAGGGTGCATCATTATCGGACATGTATATCTGTAACACCGGCAAGCGCATTGAGAACCGCATTTTTGGGTTACCAGATGCACGTTTTCAATCACCAGGTGCACGGCTGTGAAAAGTGGGACTCTGTCATTTTTTCGACCAATTTCTGTAATTTTCAAAAAATGATTAAAAATACTTCCCGAAGGGCTAGAGGTCCCAAATTTCGTCTCATACCCTCTCTCTCAATGGTCAACAAGTAGAGCATGTAAAAAGCAAATTGCCCTCACAGGCACCTATGCGCCCTGTGACATTCACTTTTTTCCCAAAACTTGAAACACGAATTCCTATTAAAATGTTTTATACAAAAACGTTTTTAATTGGATGTAAATGTTCGTCTATTTGTGCACTTTCGTGCAAAAAAAACCCCATCCAGATTGGAGGTGTACTTTTTGATTTATCACGTTTTTGGTGAATTTGACCCCCGATGGTGGGGCGCACA